>NC_056729.1:1593211041-1593286041 GCF_019279795.1 Protopterus annectens
CACTGGTAAGAAGAGTCATGTGACCACTGGAAACAACTACTTAGAACTGTCCATAGAAGTGATGTGTCCCATCACGGGGTATACAAGGCCAATCATACAATTTTCTCTGGCCTCAAGTGTCTCTAGAAGGGTACAGACATAGCTAACTAGCTGTATTTCTGCATGTGTGGCAGCACACTGTGACTGGGTGACAGCCATAAATATCTGTTGTTTGAAGCTGAGAGACACCCACATGTCAGAGTCTGTCATGACAATGGAACATGCTATGTTGCACTCCTAACCTGCCAAACAGTGAGTAGCTATACTGTAGATGTAGTATATTTGTTTGACCTGGCTGGGTAACCACTGGCAATGGACAGATCATCAATTATATTGGAGTTTCCCTCAGTCTGGGAAGGTAGCATGCTATGCCAAGCAGTTTATAGGGTGGGTGTGGAGGAGGCTACAGTGTCATCCTGCACAATGGATGTGTGTGCACCTAGGAATGAGACAGATAATGTCAACATGTGCTGAGCTTTTGACTTGATATGCATGTCACCTTCATCATCAGACAGTGACAGAGTACTGGTCTTAACCTACTGTTCTTGCCTGAACTTTACAAATGTTATGGTCCTGGTAGTGTGTTATGAGGATACAAATATGTAACAATACTGTCTGACAGTGTTCACCCCACAAGTCCTAGTCACTTTGTTCTGCATATTACTAACAGATGAATCCCATAACTTAATATGAAACACCTGCCTGCAAAACTGGTCCTCTTAGTTTGTGGGTGCGTAACGTACCACTGTGTTGTTACATTCTCAGTTGCAGTAGGCCTCCTGGAATATATCTGTCTGGTATCTGATAATGATATGTGGTCTGCAACAGATATTTTTTTTCACAAGGGTGGACCATCAACCAACTTCAGAACTACAGATCTGTTAGTCTGACTAGGTTAATACACAAAGCCATGGAATGAATTATCATGGAAAAGATCAGTAAAGACATTGGCAGCTTACTGGACCCACCCCAGTTTGGTTTTGACAAAAGGTAATATCAACTTAGCCTAACTTTTTTAAGAGGGTCACCATGCAATGGATGAGTGGAAAATGGTGCATACTGCATATCTATCTGGATAAGGCTTTTTTATATGGTACCCCATACAGATATTGTTGACAAACTCACTGTACTAGGCATAAATCCTTACAGATGGCTCATATATAGGATCCAAGAAGTCAGGATTGATGAGACCACCTCCACCAACAGACCAGTCACCAGAGGAGTACCTCAGGGCTCAGTGCTGGCCCTGCTTCTGTGTGACATCTACTTTTTAGAGGTCAAGGCTAATGTCAAGGACTGGCTCACCACATTTGCAGATGACTGCAACTTGGGAGATGTCACAGTTTTCCTCATGACACTAACATCTTGCAATAGGGGTTAAAACAGACAAATGCCTGGTGCAAAAGCCACAAATTAGAGCTTAGTGCCAAGAACTGCATTTTAGGGCCTTTTGGGTAAAAGTTCTCCCAGTTTAATTACTCCATTGATAAGACACCCCTATGAGCTGACTCAGTAGTTAGGTATCTGGGAACATATGTAGACAGTAATTTCGGCTTTGACCAAGAAGTAGCCAAGTTAGTAAGAATATCGTTCTATGTCATCCAACTAGTAAGCATAGGTATGGCATCCAGGTCCAAGGAAGTTATTAGTACCCTTTTACTCATCCCTTATCAGACCTGTCATTGAGTACAATGCCTCCTTCAGCATGTACTTGTCCAGGCATATGTAACAGTTGGAATGCCTACAGAGGTTCTTGACCAACAGAATCCAACGTATTAACACATTGTCCTATTCCAATCACCTTATAGCCATTTCTCTCTGCTCATTCTCTTAGAGGTTACTCAAAAGCAATCGATGCCTGGAACATAAGGTATTCCCAGATCCAACCCTGATGGGCCTTTTGCACATCTGCAAAATGAATAATACTATAAACACTAGATCCAAAGATTTAAACTTTGCTTGCAACATAAATTGAACATGCTGGCAAGACAGATATGTGTTTCAAAGGATCCCCACACTCTGGAATAGGCTCTCCCACCAATGTGAAGCAGAGTTCATCCCTAACTGTATTTAAACACAACCTTGACCAATGGATGGGCAATCTAAAAATCATCCCCAGTCTAACCCCCATATCTGTTATAGACAGAAGCTGACAGGTAATATTCCCTAACTAGCATACCACCACACTAAACCTTTGCAACCTCCTAACTAATATACACGAGAGGAGAAAATATACTAGATCTCATTGTCACAAACATGGGGACAAAATGCTCCACACCGGAAGTATATCCCTCATTGGTCAGATCTGATCATAAACTAATCTCACTGGAAATCCACATCCCGCCCTCACCCCAAACAAAAAAGACCATAGTGAAGAACTTCTCTAAAGCAAACTTCACACTACTCAAGACTGGTGTGGTATCCTTCAAGGCCCCTGAACCAGTGGAAACCACAACCCAAGCTGCGGAAGCCCTTACAAATGCCTTCTATGAACACCTCCAGGACTGCATGGATCAGGCAATCCCAAATAAAACCAAGACTCTTTCCACAAAGGGCAAACGTCCAGTCTGGTGGACCCCAGCCATTAACAAACTTTACAATAAGAGGAGAAAGCTATTACATGATAGAACAAAATCCATAAAAGGAAGTCACCCTGATCATTATTAGTAAAAAATACGAGCACTCATAAAATCAACTAAGGCCAATTTTGAGAGAAAAATTGCCATGGATTCAAAGGACAATCATAAGGCCTTTTCAGCTATGTTAGGAACCTGGGTGGAAACTCCCAGATATGCTCAGAATTAGTCCAAAATGATACAAAAATCACTGAACCCACAGACATTGCCAACATACTGGCAGACAGGTTCAGTGCAAACTTCACCCCCTCCCCCTAAAGGAGAGATAACTATCCCAGCCGAGTGTAGCCTCCCAGACATCTCAAATGCGCAGGTGAAAGCTGCTCTCTCTAAAGCTAAAACACAGCATCAATGGGACCGGATGGTGTCCCCGGCTGTGTGCTACACGAGCTAAATGAGGAATTAAACCCGCACATAAGGCAGCTGTTTAATCTCAGCCTTACCACAGGATACGTGCCCAAGGAGTGGCATACGGCAACTGTGGTCCCACTCCACAAAGGCGGCCTCACGGACCCTGGTAATTACCGCCCCATAAGTTTAACAAGTCTAGTCTGCAAAGCTATGGAGAGGATCATAATGGAGCTCATAAACAAAGATATAGGGGACTTGCAGACATTGGACCCGACCCAGTTTGGCTTTGTCAAGGGAAGATCATGCCTTTTGAACTTGGTCGACTTCTTCGAAACAGTCACCAAGGCCATTGATGAGGGAAAGGCAGTCCATACAGCCTACCTTGACCTTGCAAAGGCTTTCGACACAATACCCCACTCGGGTATTGTAGAAAAACTTACCAGCTTAAATGTAAACCCATATGTCACAAGGTGGGTTGCAAACTGGCTTAAGGACAGAACCCACAGGGTTAGACTTGCTGGTGCTGTGTCAGACTCCAAGCCGGTCACAAGTGGTGTCCCACAGGGCTCGGTCCTTGGCCCCCTATTGTTTGGGATCTACTTCTCAGAAGTACAGGCCAACATGGGAGGACTTTGGCTGACAAAGTTTGCAGACGACTGCAAACTGGGCGCCATAGTGGAAAGTGCATCAGACACGGATATCCTTCAGAAGGGACTCACGGAAACAGATAGCTGGTGCCAGAGCCATGGCCTGAAGTTAAACGCCAAAAAATGTATAGTCATACCCTTCGGGAAAAACAAGGTAACCCCAAGCTACCATATAGGTGGCAATCCACTAAGCACAGAAGAGGTTATCAGTGACCTGGGGACCCAGGTTGACAGTGGCCTTTCTTTTGACACTCACGTTGCTAAAGTGGTTAGAAAGACCTTCTACATTGCCCACCTGATCATGAAGGAATTCACATCCAGATCTAGTGAGGTCATTGTTCCCTGTACTCTTCACTTATCAGACCAATGATCGAGTACAATGCCCCATTCGGGATGTATCTCACCCGACATCTGCAGCAATTGGAGAGACCCCAAAAGTTCCTCACCAAAAGGATAAAGGGACTTCAAAATCTGTCATATGCTGCCAGATTGAAGAAACTCCAGCTCTATTCAGTCGCATACCGTCTGCTCAGAGGTGACATGTGCCTGACATACAAGGCCATGTCCAACCCGGAATTAATGGACATGCTCCACCTCAAAAAACCAAATCCACCAAAACCACTAGAGCAAGCGACTTAAACCTTAGCACGGATATAAATAGGACGTGCTGGAGGGATAGATTTATCACTCAGAGACTCCCTATGCTGTGGAATAAAATCCCGGTCCATGTGAGGCAGAGCACCTCGCTGACTCTGTTCAAGAGAAATCTAGACCTGTGGATGGGAGATCATAGGTTTACCCCGGGAATCATCTCTGTGTCACTGCTGGACAGAGGCACAACAAACTAATGGGCACAGTATTTTTTCATATAAGGGGTGGCGTAAGCCACAAAAATTTGGGCTAGGCTTATAAATGCCTTAGGGCAGATAGCCTAGTATAAACCTATGAACCTATGAACCTATAATAGACACCACGTTACATGGGGACACAGCTGGCTTAGGTTGCATGGCTATACTTATAAAGGCCTTAGTGGCTGTTAGCCTAGTATATAGCGATAAACCAATAAACCTATGATTCTCATGCTGCCGTTTTGCTTTTTTACAGATTTATGGAGATAGAAGCTGATCTGTTGCACCATGAAGAGCACCTGCCTGCTGCGTAAAAGACAGCAAAATCACCCTCTGTTTCTTGCACAGCCAATTCAGAGGATGGTTATAGGAACTTTATGCATGTCTCTTTCAGGAAGGTGCATGTCTGGTAGGTTGTGGCAGCTCATCTGTCTCAGGTGACTTGCATCCTAAGTACTAGTGAAAAGTGCATGCACTAGAACAGAGTTCTGCTTCACTGTCCCCCTGGAGATATCCATGCATGGGAAGCACAGTTGAGGCAATGAGACATCCAGTGGCATATCAAGTATTTACCATGTCTGCTGTGTACAGTACTGTGTTTAATAAATATTTTGCCATTTATATGACTTCCTGCATTTCTGCTTATATTTGGTTTGACAGATCCCAGAATTTCTCATGTTAGCTGCTATGAGGGAGTGTCTGCTGTATGTGTTGCTAGTGCAGCTGGTGTGTTGTGGCACCGTGATGTTTTATTGGACAAGGCACAGGGCTGTGACTATACCTCTCAACTGTCCAGATTGTTGCCTCATATTTTTGGTCTGTTCCTCACAAAATATTTGGTTTTCTAGAAAATCAGTGCGATGATCTGAGGATTAAAGTCACTAAATAATAACATACATTTGAGTTTCAGACTTCATATCCTTTAGAAAATGTATGTTAAAACAGACCCTGTTATTCTCAGAACTTTCTAAGTTTATAAGAGCAATATTTAAAATATGCTCCTATTTTTGGGCCTTTGCCCCCCCATTTTGTCAGGCTTTGTCCAGATTTTTTTGCACTAACAGGTTGACAGGTAAGGCTGTGACCCTGGGGTACTGTATCACAACATGGAAACCTGACTGCTTGTTGGTTCTTTGCATTTGCACTTGCTGGTATAGCTCTGTGCAAGGCAAGTAATCAGACTTTTTTGCATGCACATATTGAAAATGATAGAAGTCAATGGAAATGATAGAAATCATAAATAATTACATGTCACTTAGCCTTGTGGCCATTAAACCTTGCCAGTTCCTAACTTAGACTATGGGACTATGACAGTCATGCCTGGCATTCATTTATGTATACCCATCCAATTATCCAGGTCCCATTTGAAGGAAGATAGAGAACCACATTTCTTTATTTGCAGAGGGAGTCTGTTCCAGAGGTAAAGGAGATGGTGAGTAATGGATCTGTCTCTCCACGTTGTTTTATTAATCTGCTGAAACAACTTTATTTCTCTTATTCTGGTATTTCTGAGACTGTTTGATATGCGAAGGTACAAGAGATCCTAGGCTACTGATTCCCAATTGCTTGGAAGGGAAGGCACAGTTCACCGCTGAAGAATGTAACACATTGCACTTAAGTTACCTGACACTTAAGTTACCTGGCACTTGCTCACTAAGCAATTATATAAGTCAGCACTAAAAAATTAAAAGCACTACACCCTCACAAACTCCCATTGAGTACCTTGTTCCCCATTGGCCCTTGTTTTCAATTATAAAGGAATTCCCAATACTATTCTAGCATGTCCAAAGGTCAGTTGTCAACCTCCTCTCCGGTCCAGCTGGTGAATCTGGGAATCTTGAGGCAATGTTACAACTGCCTCATGTACACAGACAACCCTCTCCTCCTCCCAACCAATTCTAACACATGTGAGAGATGCAACCATATAGCCAAACTGGAGGCTAAGCTCTCTCAACTCACTACTGGCATAACCAGTCAGGAGGAGAAGGAAACCACACTCACTACAATTCCAGTCTCACATAGACCTACCACGACAGCAAACCAAACACATAATCACACAAAAACATACTCGGAGGCTCTAAATAAAGATCTGCCTAAGCAGCAGAGACCTCCAAAGCAGACACCCAAGCAACCGCTACCCCAAAACAAAACACGTGCAACACATATCTCACAAAGCCAGTGTGCCGAACCGTCACAGCCCTTAAGGCTAAACAACACACCTGATACACTTGTAATAGGTGACTCTATCATCAGGCACACTGACGTCTCGCTCACCAGGCTGAACAAGGAGAAGGTCATGGTGAGCAGCCTGTCGGGCGCTAGGATCCGCCACATAACACAAGCACTCAGGTCACTCCAAGGCAAGTACAAATATGACTCAGTCATTGTCCATGCTAGTGTGAATGACCTGAGACGTACCTCCCTGGACTACATGAAAAGAGACATAAAGGAGCTCTCTGAGCATGTAGCCCAGGCCGGTATGACCCTGACATTGAGTAGCATCTTACCCTCACCAAGAATGATGCCACAATATGAAGACAAGATGATCAATTTCAACAATTGGCTTAAGTATTGGTGTCATTCAAAGGGGATCCAATGCCTGTCAGCCTGGGATGATATGCTTGACAAGCCACGATGCTTCACTAAGGATGGCTTGCACCTGTCACCCCTGGGCTTCCGGATATTGGCAAAGGCTCTTACTACCCCCATAGTGCCTTTTTTAGGCAAGGCTCAAAAGACAAACCCACCTCCATAGGTATCACAAGGGATAAGAAACTAAGAGTAATGCTACTCAATGCCAGAAGTCTAAAAATCAAGATGCATGCACTCGAAACTCTCCTTAGCATGGAGAACATCGATATCTGTGCAGTAACAGAAACCTGGTTCAGGGCTCCCGAGAGCACCCCAGTACTACCAGGTTATACCTCATACCATGTTTTTCGGCCCCAAAACTTGGACAGAACTACAAAAGGAGGGGGAGTATCAATATTCATCAAAGATACCCACACCTCCAGGTTGGTGGCACAGCACGAAGCATCAGAGACTATCCATGTGCAACTAACAGTGGGTAAAACTGCCTTCCAGTTTATAGCCTGCTACAGTCCACCCTCCCAAACCCAGGAACCCCACTCGGCCTTCCTGAGAACACTGGAAAATATGAAGGTCTCTCCAAACACCATTATATTGGGCGACTTCAACTACCCAAACATAGACTGGGAGCATTACTCTAGCTCCAACACCCTAGCCCAAAGGTTCCTAGAATTCATAAACTCAAATGCTATGGAACAACTTGTTACCACTCCCACAAGAGGGGAAAACATACTGGACCTGATCATCACCAACATGGGGTCTCTATGCTCCAGACCAGAAGTGTATCCCTCACTGGTAAGATCAGACCATAAACTAATCCAACTGGATATTCACATCCCGACCCCACCCCCTGCCCAGAAAACCACAGTGAAAAACTTCTCTAAAGCAAATTTCACACTCCTCAAAACCGAGGTGGAATCCTTCAAAGCCCCCAGGCCTGTGGAAAATATGGCCCAGACCACAGAATCCTTTATAAATGCATTCTGTGAACACCTTCAGGAATGCATGGATCATGCAATCCCAGATAAAACCAAGACCCAATCCTCCAAAGGCAGACGTCCTGTCTGATGGACCCCAGCCATAAACAAACTATACAATAGAAGGAGGAAGCTACTACATGATAGAGCAAAATCCCAAAAAGGGAAGGCATCTCTGATCTGTATTAGCAAAAAACTACGGGCACTCATAAAATCGTCTAAGGCCAGCTTTAAGAGAAAAATTACACAGGACACTAAGGATAATCACAAGGCTTTCTTTAGTTATGTTAGGAACTTGGGTAGGAATTCCCAGATATGCTCAGAATTAGTCCAAAATGACAAAAAATACACCGAACCCACAGACATTGCCAACATCCTAGCTGACAGGTTCAGCGCAACCCCCACCAAAAGGGCAAATATCTATCCCAGCAGAGTGCTGCCCCCCCTGACATCTCAGATGCTCAGGTAAGAGCCGCCCTCTCTAAAGCAAAAAACACAGCATCAATGGGACCAGACGGTGTCCCTGGCTGCGTCCTACATGAACTCCAAGAAGAGCTAAACCCAAACATAAAACTACTGTTCAATCTCAGCCTTACTACAGGATATGTACCCAAAGAGTGGCATACAGCAACAGTGGTCCCTCTCCACAAAGGTGGTGCCTCAACGGACCCTGGAAACTATCGCCCCATAAGCCTGACTAGCTTGGTCTGCAAAGATATGGAAAGGATCATCATGGACCTCATAAATAAAGATATTGGGGATGTACAGACACTGGATCCTACCCAGTTCGGCTTTGTTAAGGGCAGATCCTGCCTCTTAAACCTGGTCGACTTCTTTGAAACTGTCACCAAGGCCTTTGACGAAGGGAAGGTGGTCCACACAGTCTACCTGGACCTCGCAAAAGCCTTCGATACAATACCCCACTCGGGCATTATAGATAAGCTCACCAGCTTAAATATAAACCCCTATGTCACTAGATGGGTTGCAAACTGGCTCAAGGACAGAACCCACATGGTTAGAATTGCTGGAGCCATGTCAGACTCCAAACCAGTTACAAGTGGCATCCCACAAGGCTCAGTCCTGGGACCTCTCTTGTTCGGCATATTTTTCTCAGAGGTACAGGCCAACACGGAAGGACTGGCTGACCACGTTCGCAGATGACTGCAAACTGGGTGCCATAATCGACTCTTCAGCCGACACAAGCATCCTTCAAAAGGGTCTCATAGAAACAGACAACTGGTGCCAGAGCAATGGCCTCAAGCTAAACGCCAAAAAGTGTATAGTCATCCCCTTTGGCAAAAACAAAGTGCCTACAAATTACCACATAGATGGTAATCCATTAAGTACAGAAGAAGTAATTAGGGACCTGGGGACCTAAGTTGATAGCAATCTCTCATTTGACAACCACGTGGCCAAAGTGGTTAGAAAAAAATTTATATAGCCCACCTAATCATGAAGGGATTCACATGTAGATCAGGGGAGGTCATCGTGCCTCTTTACTCATCCCTCATCAGGCCCATAATCAAGTACAATGCCCCTTTTGGGATGTACCTTACCAAACACCTGCAGCAACTGGAAAGACCCCAAAAGTATCTCACCAAGAGGATCAAAGGGCTCAAACAGATGCCATATGCTGCCTGGTTAAAAAAACTCCAGCTCTACTCAGTGGCATACCGCCTGCTCAGAGGCGATCTGTGCCTGATGTATAAAGCCATGTCCAACCCGGAATTAAGGGAAATGCTGCACCTCAAAAAATCCAAATCCCATCGAGCTACACGCTCGAGAGACTTGAACCTCAGCTCTGAAATAAATAGGACATGATGGAGGGACAGATTCATAACCCAGAGGCTCCCTTCACTCTGGAATAAAATCCCAGTCCAGGTTAGGCAGAGTCCCTCATTGTCTCTCTTCAAGAGGAATCTTGATGAGTGGATGGGAGATTGTAGGTTTACCCCGGGTATCACTTCTGTGTCACTGTTAGACAGAGGCACAATATACTAACCTCGAAAAAGGGCATAGCAAAATTAATTTAAAATGGGTGGCGAAAACCAAACATACTCTGGCTAGGCTTATAAATGCCCTAGGGCAGATAGCCTAGTATGAACCTATGAAGAGCAGTTAAGTACAAAGAAAGGAGAATTGGCTTCAAAGATTCAAAGATTTAAAGAAACTTTATTGTCATTTAGGACCTCACAAGTGCAACCTAAATGAAATTACAAATGTCAGCTCACGAGAGAAATGCAGTGCAAATAACGTAGATACAGCGGTATCAAAGAATAATATAAGAAAGAAAATAACACTTATGACATCTAGAGGTAGTTCATATTACATAAACACATTCAATACCCATTATATAGTGATAAATAATAAATAAATACCCACCACCAAACCCTACACTGTTAATATATAGAATAGAGACTGCTGAATAGCAGCTGTTTAATTATCATATTGCACTTGTTAACCTTAGACGTGACTCAGTATAGTCATCATATTACATAACAGTAATGCTGGCAGTAATTGCTCCAAGCAGCAGGAATAAATGAAAAAAAAAGAGGCTTCAATGTGTCAGGTATTATGGTTGGTGTCTGTATTAATAAGTCTCACAGCTGTAGGGTATAAACTGTTCCTGAATCTGGTAGTCCTACAGCAGAAGCTGCGGTACCTCCTTCCAGACGCAAGTTGTGAGAACAAGTTGTGGGCCGAATGGGTTGAATCAGCAAGTATTTTATATGTTCTCTTTCTTGCTCTTGTAAAGAAAAGCTCCTGAATAGAAGGGAGGTTTGCGCTCAAGATTTTTTCAGCCACCCTCACCACCCTCTGTAGTTTCTTCTTCTCGGCAGCTGTGCAGTTGCTGAACCATGCTATGAAGTTGCTAGTGAGATGCTCTCGATAGCTCCCCTGTAAAAAGTGGTAAGAGCAGACAGTAGGAGCCTCACCTTTTTAAGCTTTCTCACGAGGTGAAGCCTCTGTTGAGCCTTCTTGACTATATGGTTGGTGTTAGCAGCCCAGGAGAGGTCATCAGAGATGTGAAAGCCCAGCAACTTGATTGTTTTGACTTTCTCTACTACCTCCCTTTGATAGTGAGTGGTTGGTGAACTGTTGTCTTTCTCTTGAAGTCCATAACCATTTCTTTGGTCTTATTAACATCCAGGTCCAGATTGTCACACCAGGCAATCAAAGTGTTCACCTCATCCCTGTAGTTATGTTCATTCCCACCGTTAATGTGATCCATGACTGTTGTATCGTCAGTGAATTTTATAATATGGTTTGATTTATGTTTTGCAGTGCAGTCAGTCACTGCAGTTAGTCACTGCAGTGTAGTCAGTAACTAGTTAAATGATTGGTGTCATTCTAGGGAGGGACTCAGTATGTGTCACTGCAGTGCAGTCAGTAACTAGTTAAATGATTGGTGTCATTCTGGGGGGGGGACTCAGTATGTGTCAGCGGGAAGCAAGGTGTTTGACATCCCTAATTGCTTTACAAGGTATGGCCTGCACTTCTCATTCAAAGGCTTCTGCATACTGGCTAAAAACTTGCAGCCCCCATAGTGCCTTTTTCAGGCAAAGGTCAGTTAATGAACATCCCAATAGAGCAAACATCTCAAGATCAAAACAGGATCAAATTAAGGTGGCTCTGTTTAATGCCAGATGTCTATGCAACAAGCTGCCTGACATTGAGGCACTCCTGCATTTGATAGGCATCCATACATGTGTAATCACTGAAATCTGGTTTAAATGCCTAGAAAGCACTCTGTCCATACCTGGGGTTTAGTGTCTACTATGCCCTTTAGACCCAATGGCAACTGCGGTGGCATGTCCATATTTGTAAGAGACCATATCACCTCTAGAAAGATTCTTGGAGACCTACAAATTAAACTTCTCAAACTCTGAATCACTCAAACCAAAATTAACTATCCATTTATTGCCTATTACAGGATTTCCCTCCATGATTCTGGAAGTCCGTGTCAGGTTCCTCCATGTCATGGATAAACTCTACATAAATAAGAACTCCATCATACTGTGAGACCTTAACAACCCGTCAACTGACTAGAGTACCTACACCAACAAAGTAGGATATGTTCAGAAGTTTTTAGACCTAATAAATAAAAATTCAATAGACCAGAGTGCTACAAGGCCATCTAGAGGACTAAATATACTTGAACTGGTACTCACAAATGTAGCATCATCATGCAGATCTCCTGTAGTATTCCCTTCACTGATTTAAGTCAGACCATAAGCTAGTAACCTTTCCCTCAAACTATCTAAACTCTCTAAAACCAATATATGTCAGAATTCAAAGATTTAAAAGCACTAATTTTCCCAAATTTTACAATGATGTCTTGAAATTAATTTACAATATTCTCACCCTAGACATTGTCTCAGAGTTTAGAGTGACCATGAAGTTTTATACCCATGTGGATAAATGTATATAATCATTAGTCCCATCCAGATCCAAATATAATGGGAAATGTTAAAACAACTGCTGTTGTCCACTGACATAAATAAAATCTACAATAAAAGGGAAAAAAATCATTTGAGTATGCAACAGATCTAAAGATTACCAAGTCAAAGAAAATATTAGGAATTTGACAAGAAACTGAAAAGACTATGGGCAGGATTCACGAAGCCTTTGCGTAAGAGTTATAACTCATACACGGAGGCTGCAGTTAAACGGAGTGATGTCAGCATGCTTTGCATATTCATGAGACCATGCTGAATCACACTTAAGGCCAACACGGTCCGTGTAAGACAGTAGGGGGCGTGTCCGTAGGCTGAGCCCTGTAAGCAGACACGCCCCCAGAAGAGGAAAAGTTCCCAAAGTAAACACCCACGACAGAGTCCATGGAAATGTCAACACATGCCCCCACAGACTATGAACAGAAAACATATAAATAAACATGTTATATATATTTTTTAAATTGTAAAAATGTTTAACCGTGAGTGCGCTTGTTTTGCGTGCCGTAAGCGCAGCTACAGTTAGCAGTCAGTGGGAAAGCATATAAGAACTAAATATGCAAAATAAACCAGGAAGCAATAGCATAGAGGTAGAGATGTTGGCTGAAGAGCAGGCATTCATGGTTCGAGCCCCCACAACACCAATTTTTTTTTAGCAAAATAAGCAGGAAACAAGTCCCTGACAAATATGTACACATAAAACCACAATTTATGTAAAATGTAATGAAATAGCCCATTTATATTGAAGAAATGTGAGGTAACAAAAGAATAAAAAATGCCAGATGTGCCCATAGCTGAGCTACAGTTTAACAGGGTGAGTGCATCTGCCCGTAGATGAGCAGTGGTTTAACTGGTGCAAAATGAGTGCCCATAGCTGAGCAGTGGTTTAACATGCTAAATCTATGTGCCTCTAACTGAGCTGAGCGTAATATGCATGCTGATAGCCAAATGAGGCTTAAACCAGCGTACCCCGTTTGCGCGGAGCTGCGCACCGCGCAAACAAGCTAACCGACGGGCAACGTTGAGCAAGCCATATCAAAACTGCCTTTACACAGACACACCCCTCAGAATGTCTAGACGGTAATGAAAAATAAAAAGCAGTAGCCAGGTTCGAACCCAGGATACTATACACCATAGTCAAGGTACAGAACCACTAAGCCATGACAGCAGTACCTTTAAATGCAATAATAGCTAACATATAGGAATGAATACAAACTGTAGCATGACAATGCAGGTTTACTGAAGTTGATACAATTCCAAAATGGCCAATCACAGATATGTGCGGGAAAAACGGACTATATAAGCCCCATAGGCGGGAATACACAGCATAAACGATTGTAGAAATGACCTGCAGGCAGAATGACAGGAGTAGGAGAGGGTAGTTGCTTTCGAGCACAGAGGTGGGGTGTTGAGGAGTCCAGGTACATGGTCTGGCTCCTAGTCCATAATCATGAGGCCCAACTCATGCAGGGCCAGGTCCTCTGGGGAGCATACAGGGCCGAGGCGTGGGACCGGTTGGCTCATGATCTCACCAGTGCCACAGGGATTCCAAGGACTGGTGAGCAGGTCCGTCACCACCATGCGGACCTGAAGAGACACAAGCAGGACCAACTGAACCTTTGGATCCAGGAGGCCCGGCAAACACCCAACGCCCCACTACTGAGTAAGTTACATTTAATTATGTATGTAAGAAATTAAACTAGCTGATATTATGGAGATGTGTATTCCAATATGACTTCATTTATATTACAACTGCAGGTGTCCGTTCTGCGAACCGCAGAGCCTATGGCGATAGGCTGGTGCGGTTGCGCCACCAGGCAGGTCAGTAATCCACTACCAGTAACTGTAAAGAAATATAAAAGTATGTCAGTCAGCAAAAGAGTGCAGTGTAGTCAGTAAGGAATAAAATGTGCAAGTAACAGTGTGAAAGTGTCTGCAAGTATTGCTTGATTACAAAAGTGTGTTTCAGCCTGTAAGTTAAACCGAAAAATGAAACTGTCTGACATATATTCTGAAATAAAAATGCCCTACCTGTAAGAAAATAGTACACAACCTGCAGCAGGCTGAAAAGTATAGCTGCAGAAGATGATGAAATCACATGTGTGAAATATATCCCTGTTGAAATACTGAAACATGACAGAAGTGAGACTGCTGGAAAGGATTGTAATAACTACAGGTAAAACATGTTAATAAAGCCTAGAAGTACCATCCTGAATAGTAAAATGAAAGCAAGTGAGAGAGTGTGAGAAAGTGTCATGAATCCAGCAATACAGTAGTAATAACCCCTGAATAAAGTATACTGCAGTCAAGACAGAATGAAATGCATGTGAGATTCAAAACCAAACAGTGAAATCTGTTCAAAGTGTTGCTGCATCTGGAATGTGTATCCCAAAATCTGGATATGTTGCTCTCAGTCTGCAATATGCAGATAGGATGATTGTCTGATATACCAAACATCCACACTTGTCTACAGCTATATAAAGCAAATGTAGCAGGATGATGTAGCTGAACAAAGCTAGATATGAATGTGTATGAAGAACAATAAAATGTATATTGATGTTGCAGTAACAGTCCTATCACCAAGTTGAAATAGTTATCATATAGGAAACTGTAGTTAGAACAGTAGTGTGTATATAACTGTAGCTATTAGAAATGTACAGCATATGTATTGTTATTCAAAGGTGTTAATATTATTTTCTTTACCCCACCCTCTAACCACATATAACCCATTCCACGTGAAAATGGTATGTGCAATCACAATTAACACCCCTGGACGTTTGTCCTGTTGGGTCATATATATTTGCATGTCTGTTGATGCATCTGCCCTGTTCATACATCCACACCCGATGGCCTGTTGCCATCAATTAACCCTGCATGTTGTTGGACTGTGTATGTCTGTTCAAATTATGCATGTGTTATGCACGCTGTTCAATGGTGTGAATATCTGGGTGTTTGGTTAATGGGAATACTAATGCATGCTGTTACAACTAATTGTGAATGGTATTATATGCCACTAACCCAAACTGTCATGACATAATGCAAAACATAGGACGACAGGGAAGGCGGGTTCCAGCGGACCCACCTCTCCCACCTCAGCTGGCGAGTGCACCTGGCACTAGTGCCAAGTCCGGACCCTCCTCCGGTGGCCCTGTGCCACCTGCGGGTGGAAGTGCTGCAGGGGATGGGGCTCACCCCCCGTCTGCAAGTGTGGCTGGAGGAGAACCACCACTCACCCTCCGTAGCGTCCGGACTGTGGTGCGTAGGGAGATTCGGGACTCTGTTCTCGAGCCCCTACACCAGCTCGAGGCATGGGTGGAGCAACTAATGGGCATGCCTGTTGCCCAGCCTACACAGCCCCCAGCACAGCCCCATCCTGGGCAGTGAAGGAACAGTGGCAACTGCCTATGGGTGGGGATATCAGTTCCACTGTTAAAATCCAAAAAACAAAGACAAACCACACTGGCAACTGCTTCAGTGAATTAGCGCTTTCGTTTACTGGCAAATTGTAAACTTCTTCAGATAAAACAGCCATCTCAATACATTGCTTAAATAATACAATATATTCTGATGTCATAAATTGCATAATTAATTAATTACTTAATTAAACAGCAAATTTTAAAGAGGAAATGCCCATATAAGACCACAATTTTGAACATTTACCACATAATATTAGAAACGAAAGCGCTAATTCACTAAAGCAGTTGCCAGTGTGGTTTGTCTTTGTTTTTTGGATTTTATCAGTTTTTGAATTTTTCTTGTGGATCAGTTCCACTGTTGCCATCTGTGGGCTCATGGGCTCTGGATATCCAAACCTCCATCCCCGTCAATTGTGTAACCCCCCCACACGTGTCATACACCGCCCTTGTATGCGTCTTGTTTGTCTTGTCTGTTTACCTACCTAACCTACCTCCCCAGCTGTACTGACTTCCTTCACCTGACATACCATTCTCACCTGAAAAAAAAAAAGGGCACTCTGTACCCACAAAAAAATTACGCCCCATACATAGCTGCCCATTCCGCACACATGTCTGCTGGACATGGAATCTATTAATTACAATTGGCTGTACAACAAGTATTATTGTTGCCCTGACACCTCTCTCAGGGGTGGAAGGTTTCAAATGTCACACCAAATTACATACATATGCACAGCTGTTGCTGATGAAGAAATGGGCAGCTATGGGCCTTACCTACATCCCTCCTGCAAATCCCAAGCTTATTTCCCTACTGTCTTACCCTCTTTGTGACCCCTTTTTCACCACTTTCCTGTCTCCCCATTTTCTTTTCTTTCAAAGAAAATAGAGTGGGTGTGCGCCAGAGTAAGCACCGTTAAGCGGTTGTAAGTGGGTGTGCGTTTGTGTGCACTGAGCTAAACGCCAGTGCGCATGCGTGAGCTCCGCGCAAACCAGCGCTAACCCGGTTACAACTGCTTAAAAGTGCCTTAGTCACTTTGATTGAAGGGTCCTGTACTCAGTTCAAAAGCAAAATAAAATCCCACTGTCAGTCCCAAACCCAGGACCTTGGAAATACTAGTCTGCATGACCTACCACTAAGCCATGACTCTTATACAAAAACATTGTGCTAAAATAAATATAACATGTAATAGTAGGGATGAATGTAAAGGGAATATAGGATGTGTAGTACACAAAGCATGTCATTTAAAATTACTGTCAAAACTACTGGATTTCCATAATAGTAGTGTGTGAACAGAAACAGCCATGCTAGTTGGTAGCTTGTAGATAATAAGGTCAGTTAAAGTACATATATAAATGTATGTATATGTACATATATATATATATATATATATATATATATATATATATATATATATATATATATATATATAGTTGTAGGAGTCATTGTGCATACACACTTGCTACAGGGAACATGAGAGAGGAATGGAGAAATGTGAATATACAACACAGCCTGAATCATGAGAGAGATACTAACCTTTACACTCACAGAACACTGTCCACAACATGCCAGCATGGTCCCCGCCCTCACAATCTGAAAGGGCAATGCCTATCCCACATACCCTTTTATAGCATTGACCTGAAATCACAGTGAGAACTGCAATCAGTACACAACTGGCTGTATGCAATTAGCAAATGCTGGCTTACAATTGGTGCAGAGGCCATCACATGGACCTATGCAGATACCTACAAAAGCATCCAGTACTAACATTCCACACATGCAATACATTCATTGCTTCAGGCCTCCTAGCCTTTACTAACACCATAAACCATACTTGCAACACTAATTATATATCCTCAGCCCTCTTTTTGGATCTGTCCAAGGCATACGATATGGTTGATCACCAACTTGTAATACACACCCTGCAAACATTCTGTCTAGATACTGGAGCCTTCCAATGGTTTCAGTCCTACCTGCATGGTCGACAGCAAGCTGGCCTCTGGCAGAACAAACTCTCTAACCTTCTACCTAACACCCTCAGAGTACCACAAGGCTCTATACTAGGACCCTTGCTGTTCTCCATCTTCATTAACGACCTTTATACTGTCATCCCAAAAGTCAGCTGTATCCAATATGCTGAAGCCTCTACTCTGATCTGCTCAGCCACATCTCCAGTAGAGTTATGGTCAGCTACCCAGACCACCTTTAATACAATAGAAAACTGGCTTTCTGAACATCGTCTGACCCTAAATCCTAAATAAACGAAACTGCTGTTATTTCACCAACACGTAGGACTACCGCTTTCACCGTTACCATAACATCAACTGATGGCACAATAATCTCCCCTGACCCATCTACTAAACTTTTAGGTGTCATCATAGACAATAATCTCAAATGTGACCTACGTGTTAACCAGATTATCAAAGCCATCAATAGAAAACTAGGGTCACTTTACAGAATTAAAGCCTTCCTAGCCCCTCCAGCTAAAGGTGCCATAGCTTGCTCACACCTTGTTTCAACCCTTCTGTATGCATCCCCTCTACTCTCGAATATGAACAAGACTGTCCTTAACAAACACTCAATTTGCTACAACCACATTGCCAGGTTTGCCACTGGGCTGCCTTTTAGGACACATCATTGCATCAATCTAAATCAGCTTGGTTGGCTTGCAATACCCAGCCTAATACAGTATAACCAACTGATTATGGCCTATACAATCCTCTATAATCCAGACAATACTCCTGCACTTCAAATATTATCACCCCCTATAACAATCCTAGACCGCTTCTATCCTCTAACCAATTACTAATTCAGACTAGCAAGTTTAATAACACAGCCGGTGATTCTCTCATTGCAAATCCTCTAAGTAGATCCTGGAACTCACTAACAGCTGATATTACCCTACTGTCCACCTTAGGTCAATTTAACAGTAGACTAAAACAACATTTGTCACTTAACTGGCTATGTCAATGTATCAAGCCTGGCTAACTTGAATGTGTAAAAGCTGTGAACCACTTTACTGTGTAATTTAATTTAATTCTGACTTGTGCTCAGGACTAACATTAACCTGTGGAACATGTTTGACTTGCTTACTTATGTAATCTCTGTAAATAATCTGTTTGTAATATGTAATGCTAGTATTATGTAATGCTGTATCTGCTACCCTCGTAGCTTGTCTCCACGGGCCTCCCCTGGAAATGGACATGCATCCAGTTGGACTATCCCAGTCAACAAATGTAGGATAAATAAATAAATAAATAAAATATTTTACAGTGACTACAATACAAGTCAGACATTGACACGCACTGACAGCATACTGAACACACTGGGGCAGAAGTGGGGACTCAGAATAGCAGCCTGCCTGGGCATCACACACCTCTGCAGCTGGAACACAGGCATATGTTCCGTTGGAACAGAGCACATGCCACACATGGCACGCACATCCCCTGTGCCACACACTCACAGCCTGTAGGGCTACACAACACACCTGCTACAGACGTGTCAGGTACCTGTCTTGTGTGCTGCACTGGGGTCCCGCTCAACAGGCTGTATCTGGTGAAGGTCACAGTGATATGCCTCAGGGGCACTATGGTCCACCACAGCACACATGCATACATGTCAGTCAGAGGCATGGACACATATGACTCACTCATTGACCATGCCAGTATGGCTACCTGAGACATACCTCCCTGGACTACATGATAGGGAACATAGAATGGATCTCTCAGCATGTGGCACAGGCCAGTATGAGCCTGATTTTGGTTGCCAACATACCCTCACCAGGTATTCTACCACTATATGTGGGAAGGGTGTTGTATGTCTACATTATGCTCAGTCTCCACTGTCATTCATAGGGTATCCACTGGCTGTCAACATGTGCTTACATGCTAGGGAAGCCACAATGATATGCAAGGGTCATCTTGCACATGACACCCATGGCCCGATGTATAATGGCAAAGCTCCTTGGTACACACATACTGCCTTATGCTGCAGGACATGGTTTACATAGCCACCTCCGTGGGTATCACACAGGTTAGGACACTAACAGTGCTGCTACACAACAACAGCAGTGTACACCAGAAGATGCATGCACCAGACACTGCCCTCAGCACGGTGAACTGCAATGTCTGTGCAGTACCAGATTCATGATTCATGGCTCACAGGTGTTACCCATCACTGACAGGTTATGCCCCGTACCATGCCTGTTGTCCCCTACACATGTAACACACATGGATAGGGGGGTGGTATCCCAAGGTAACACAGATACACACACCTCCAGGTTGTTGGCACAGCACAAATAATCAGGGCCTACTAATGTGCAGCTAACAGTGTGTCGGACTGCCATCTGGTTCATAGCCTGGCACACACAACCCTCCCATACACAGGAAGACCACCTATCCTCCATAACAACACTGGCAATATGACAGTCTCAAGAAATGTGTTTATATGGCCGGACTGCATCCAGCCAAACATTGTGTGTGAGCATTACTGTAGCTACAACACACTAGTTGAAGGGTTCACAGCATGTGGTCACTGAATTGCAGTGGAATGACATGTTACCACTACCACAACAGGTGGGAACATGCAGCACCTGTACATCGACTACATGTACACTATATGGCCCAGACCAGATGTGTATCCCCTGCTGTAGGTCTTTCACCATAGACACCCACACTGTATAGAGACATACCTCGTGCGGACCCTGCACGTAAGACACAGTCATATTGGTATACATTGCAAATACCATTTATCCACTCGAGGCATGTGTCAGACATGGTAACTACTGCAGGTCACAGGTATTTATGTGTATGTGTCACACACATACATCATGTGTGCAATGCCATTGCTGGTTTAGGCAATGGCATGCATTGTTATGTACAAACACCCACACAAGGTCATACTGTGTGACACAACCACACGTGACAGTTGTGGGTTACCAAAACATACCTATCTGTACTCTGACAATGGTAATAGACACAGTAGCAGAGCACACTATTGGCATTACTAGCCAACTAGCCCTGTTTGGCTGTGCTGATAGTGTGGTGGCATCCCCTGTGTTTGCTGGGGGAGTATGCAGCATCTGGTGTATTGTAGTATTTGCCAAAAGGATCTGTTCTCTCACACTTGCATTTACACACACCCCACTACCCCCACACACATACACACTTGCCATTTGCAGGATTCATTTTCCTACCTAACTAAGTCATGACACGTGAGAGAGACGCATTAGCAAAGCGCACTATTCAGTTTACTAGACAGTTCCTCTTCTCTGGCTGTACTTATAGGGTGCTGACAACATCAATATTTTGAAAGGGTAATGTGCATCAGGTAGTGTGATCTCCTGATTGCCAAAACTAATATGTTTTCCATACGGAAATGCACACACACAAACTCCCCACATCCAAACACACACACATGCCATTTACAGGTTTCAAACTCCTACCTAACTACATTATGATACTCGGGAGAAACGCATTAGCAGAGTGCGCTATTCACATTACTGGAAGGCTTCCCTTCTCCTTCTGTACTTATAGGGTGCTGACATCATCTGTGTTTAGAAAGGGGAGTGTGCATCCTGTAGTGTGTTCACCCAGTTGCCAAAAGGGACATTCCCCTCACACACAGTAACCCCCC
Source organism: Protopterus annectens (assembly GCF_019279795.1). NCBI lineage: Eukaryota > Metazoa > Chordata > Ceratodontiformes > Protopteridae > Protopterus > Protopterus annectens. The sequence continues at coordinate 1,593,232,628 of NC_056729.1, forward strand.
CCTCATCCAAACACACACACTTGCCATTTGCAGAATTCAAACCACTACCTAACTATGTTATGACACAGGAGACGGACGCGTTAGCAGAGCGTGCTATGCGCATTACTGGGAAACTTCCCTTCTCCTGCTGTACTTATAGGGTGCTGACATCATCTGTGTTTAGAAAGGGGAGTGTGCATCCTGTAGTGTGTTCTCCCAGTTGCCAAAAGGGACATTTACCTCACACCTATTTGCACACACACACACACTAACCCCCCTCATCCAAACACACACACTTGCCATTTGCAGGATTCAAACCACTATCTAACTATGTTATGACACTCAAGATGGACGCATTAGCGCAGCATACTATTCGCATTACTGGGGGAGCTTTCCTTCTCCTGCTGTACTTATAGGGTGCTGACATTATCTGTGTTTAGAAAGGGGAGTGTGCATCCTGTAGTGTGTTCTCCCAGTTGCTAAAAGGGATATTTCCCTTACATAAATCTGCACACACACACACACACTAACCCCCCTCATCCAAACACACACACTTGCCATTTGCAGGATTCAAACCACTACCTAACTATGTTATGACATTTGAGACAGACGCATTAGCGGAGCACGCTATTCGCATTACTGGGAAGCTTCCTTTCTCCTGCTTTACTTATAGGGTGCTGACATCATCAGTGTTTAGTAAGGGGAATGTGCATCCTGTAGTGTGTTTTCCCAGTTGCCAAAAGGGACATTTCCCTCTCACACACACAAACCCCACTCACCCACACACTAAGCACTTGCAGGATTCAAACCTTTACCTAACTATATTATGACACATGAGGGAGACGCATTAGCAGAGCACACTATCCGAATTACTAGGCATCGGCTCTGCACCTGTAGTATTTCTAGGGTGCTGACATCTTTATTTCTACAGAGGTATGTAGATGTAGTACTACCTGTCAGGTGGGGGATAGCATATATATGCATTTGCAGCCACCTACGTCAGGGTCAGATATGCACATCACACTGGCAGGTTATGGTCTATACCATGCCTTGGGACCACAGGACCTGTAACACACAACACAACCAGTCCAGAACACCACACCCACATCCAGGACACACACCTAGCTTCCCTGGGAACAGTGCCAGGATATGCAGGTATTCACATACACCATTCCAGTTGTTAAAATCAGGTACAGGCATATTGTGTGTGAGAACTACTCAGGCCTCTACCACTTTACCCTACAGCCACTACAATTTGTGGGTCCATGTGCTATGGCAGAACCACACACCACAGCCACATGGGTGAATACATATTGCACCTGTCCATCTGCAACGTGGGTACTCACTGTTCCACACCAGAGGTAGACCACCATTGTTGATATCTGACCATACCCACCTTTCCCTGGACATCCATATCCCATCCGCACCCCCAGGCAAGGTTGTCACTGCAAACAAACTGTATTTAGCACAAGCAGACTCTACACATGTGAAGACTGGGGTGGATGACTTCAGAGGACCCATGCTGGAGGACTATACTGGCCACTCAGCATAATCCTTGACAATTGCATCCTATGAGCATGTGTACAGCTTGCATTGGTCATGCTATCCCACATATACCCATGACTGCTCCACAACAAGACACCTGTCAGCTGTACACCAGCCATATATGCACCGTTCAACAGACAGAGTGACCTAATACATTGCAGACCTGTAGCCCACAGTGGGAGGACATCTGTGGACAGTTCCAGCACGGCACGTCATTCACACATACTCATTACAACACAGTGTTGACAGTGGAATCATCCAGAGAATGCAGATAGGGCTCCCCTCAGTCTGTTAGTGATGGACACCTACTGTCAGAGATCCTCAGCAGCCCTCTCACAGCATACACCGACAACATGGCTGTGGCTTAGCACATTCAATCCCTGAGACCTCCACGGTGCCCCTGCTTGACAGAGGCACAGCTCACTAGCCTCACATGTTGCCTTCTGTGACCTACTTTACAGTGGCACAGTAGCCTACTATCCTGGGGATGCAGATGCCAAGCACACTCTGGCTGAGCTGTCATTCCCTGGGGCAAGAAGCCTAGTATTGACCTCTACACCCATATGTTCAATTGTCGGATGCACAATATTTCTTGTGCTGTTCCACTGTTTGCAGGTCTTTATTGCCATAGCATTCCCTGTTCCTATGACCAACTTGTGTATCTGTGGCAGATGTTTGCATATGATGGCGATCCACTATATCACTTATGTCTCTGTGGTCATTTACTGTGTGCACTGGGCTGATTGCTGTGTTGTGGTTGGTTCCTGGACTGACACGTACAAATACCAGATATGTGTGGCCAACTGCTAAACGGAGATATGACCTAAGTGTGTGAGCATGCCCAGTTCAGCCTTTCCATGGCATGTTGTCTGACATATGCCTCATTTATCAAAGTGTGAGAGCATGCCCAGTGTGAGCTTTCCATATGTTGCACTCTGAAGTCCACCACATATTTGGGTGTGTGTGACCTTCAACAATATTGCACGTTTATGATTGTGTGTTGGGTGTCATGTTGTGTACTAACTGGCCAACTGCTTCGTGTCTGCCACAACAGGGATTATACTGTACCTGCAGGAATTGCATGGGACACTTTGCAGACAGTTCTCAACATACTTTCATAATGACCTAACACTGTAGTACCGTATAGTGTACTGGTTCGGTACTTTCACTGTGGTGGACAGTATCCTGGGCTTTAGTCCTATGACTGCTTGACATCTTCATAGTGAGCACAACAGACTGTGTAGGGGCCAGTTGTGCACATATGACCATGTTGCAATATGTTCAGATATGGACTACCTACACCAGGCTCGTCCAACATTGCTAGTGTATTCCACAACATGAGTGGACATTGGAAAACACTAGCGATGTTCCGTAGGCCATTTCTGATGCTAGTCACAGGGTGTGTTTGTCATTCGACACACATTGTAACTGGAGTTTGCCATTACATATGTCATGGTTGGTATACTGTGCCTCCGTCTACCTCTGACATAACAGTGATACCCAGGGTAGCCTACCATCTCCCATACACTCATCAGGATGCCTCTTGAGGGGTGTCAATATGTGGCTCTCTGGCTGACCTGTACCAGGAGTTTACTGAAGTGTGGGCGTGCCTTCTGTGTTATGGATCATTCTGTACAGCTTGTCCTATGTATGTCAGTGCTGGGGTTCAGGTCTCTCTTGTGCATAGCTCACTGCCATTCAGATTGTACAAGGTGCAACATGTTCATTCATTCCAGGTTGGACATGGCGTCATACATCAGGCACAGCTTTCCTGTAGCTGGGAAGGATGGCGGTGTGTGGGACTGCAGCTTGTTTACTCAGGCAACACATGGCATCTGTTCATGCTCTTTGCTACCCCTGGTGGGGTACTGTTGTGGACTTTACAGCTGATGGAGGTGTCTGCTGTGGTATATCCCACAGGGGCTATTGTAGTCAGTTGTGATGCTGAAGGAGGATGGCTGCAGAGCCACAGTGAGTTCCCCTTATCTACATCTGCCAGCCTTCATGTTTGGGTGGGTATATGGTACATGTTTCTGCGAACACTACAGCCACATGTTTGTCCAGTGCAGGATATTTATCACCTTTTGTACCCAGGTCTCACATTACATGTTAGGTACCTCATGGGTTAACACCTGTGTGGTTATTTGTGGGCACTTACTGTATATCCACGGTGGTTGTCTATACACAGTTCTGCAATTAGCTTGCTGACATGGCTATGGCTACAGTTGTCTGTTTGTAGGTGGCCCTTTTGTGGGTTGCTTGTGTCAGCTGGGGTCGGATATGGTGGGCTGTTTGTACTCCTCTGCATACATGCTCAGTCACAGTCCTTCCATGTTGGCCTATACCTATGGGACATGTATACAGAACGGGGGTGGAGGGGCCAAGACCAGGCCTTGTGGGATGCCACTCATATCCGCTTTGTAGTCTGACATGGATGCGGCATGTCTGACCATGTCAGTTCTGTCCTTGGTCTGCTTTGCAACCCCTCTACTGACATAGGGGTGTATATTTAAGCTGGTGAACATATCCATACTGAACACGTACGGTATTGTCTAGAAGCATGTGCATGGTCCAGCTACACTGTGTGGACCACATAGACCTCATCAATGACCTTAATGACTGCTTCAAATGGGTCAGACATGTTTAGGGGCCGGTTCTGCAGTTACAACAGCCACAGTGTGTAGGGTCCAGTATCAGTAGGTCCACATTAGCCTTCTGTCTGCGGTACATACTGATCCTTTCCATAGCTGTGCAGAACAAGCTTGTCAGGATCCTGGGTTGGTAGTTTGGAGTCCATTCAGGCAACACCTTTGTTGTGATGGACCACTGTTGTTGTACACTGCTCTTTGGGTACATATCCTGTGGTAAGGCTGACATTGGCCAGTAGTGTGATTTGGTATTCCATTATTCTTGGGGTCCATGTTGGCCTCAGCACAGGACACCATCACATACCTTTGCTGCTGTGTGTTCTGCTTTGCAGATGATGGCTGTTACCTCAGCATCTGTAATGTCAGGGGACCATCTGCTGGGATAGGTATTTTGCACTCGGGGGGGGGGGGTGTTTGCACTGCACCTGACAGGTTGTATGTTAGCAATATGTGTGTGTGTGTTTGGTATGTTGTTTGTAATATCTGTGTGATTCGGAGCATATCTGTGGATGCCCAACATGGTTCCTACCATCAGTTGGGTAAGCCTTGTGATTATCCTTAGTGTCCTGTACATTTTGTATCTTCATAGGTTCATGGGTTCATAGTAGGCTAGACACCCTAGGCCATTAGTAAGCCTAGCTAGAGTGTGTGTGTCTTTTGCCACCCCTTGCTATGTTCAATTATGGCCATTTATGAGATTCTTCACTGTGCCTCTGTCTGGTCGTGACACAGTGGGAATCCCCAGTATACATGTATGGTCATCTATCCACTTGGCAATATTCCTGTTGAGGGGTGTCAATGAGGGGCTCTGCCTACCATGGATTGGGATCCTGTTTCTGGGTGTGGGGAGCCTATGGGTTATGTATCTGTCCCTCCAGCACATCTTATTTCATTATGTGTTGAGGTTGACATCTGTGACTCTCACAGCTCCAATGGCTTTGGGTTCCTGTGGTGTAGCATGTCCATTACTCCTGTGTTGGACATGGCCTTGTACAACAGACATACAATGCCTCTGTGTAGGCAGTGTGTGACTGCAGTCAGCTGGGGTGTCTACAGCCAGGCAGCATATGACATATATTTCACACCCTTTATCCTGTTGGTGGGGTAACTATGAGGTCTTCTGAACCGCTGCAGGTGTCACGTATGGTACATCCCATATGAGTCATTGTACTAGATTATGGGTCTGATAAGGGAACAGTACAGTGGCACAGTGACCTCTGTTGATGTTGATGTGAATCCTTTCATGATGCGGTGTCCAGTATCAACAGTCTTCATAGCCACATTGGCATTGTGGCTGTCACATGACAGATTAATGTCGACCTGTGTCCCTAGGTCCCTGATTACTCCTTGCATACATAATGGTTTGACACCTATGTGGTACTTTGTGTGTACCTTGTCTGGTATTTGGTGGGACATTCATACTGTCCAGTGTCTTTGGATGTCTGGGTGGAGTTCTTGTGTGTGAGAGTGTGGTCTGTCGCATGCTACAGACTGTACAGCAGTTTTGGCTACGGTTATGTGCACATGGGTGGTGCCCGCTGCTTTGTGCATTGTCAGTTACCTGGCAATATGGGTGTCTGTGCTGCATATGGATACTTCCCCCTCCTTTGATGTCTTGGTGCAGGTGTTGGGGCCATAACACATGATATGTGGTATAACCTAGTAGTGCCGGTGTGCTATCACTAGGCTTGCAGCAGGCTTCTGTCACTGGACAGACATCAATGTTCTCTATAATGGGAAGTGCCTCAGGGGCATGCATATTGCAGTTTACACATCTGGCATTGGTCAGCATTACCCTTATGTTTCCTACCACTTATGTTTTCTAGGGTGGTGGGTAGTCTTTTTGGCCTTGCCTACATACGGCTCTATGCAGGCGGCAAAGGCCTTATCCAGTATCCAGACGCACACGGGTAACAGCTGACAGCCATCCCTGTAACAGCAGCATGGCTTGTCATGCTTGACATCTCAAGCAGACACACATTAGACCCTCTTGGACTGACAGCTGTAACTGTGCCAGCTGTTAAACATGAGCATTCTGTGTTTGTACTGTGGCATCATTCTTGGTGAGGGTTGGATGCTGCACACAGCCAGTGTCATCCCGCCTGGGGTACATACTCGGAGGGACCATCCATGTCTCATTTGATGTTGACCAGGGAGGTACATCTCAGGTAATTCACACCAGCATGGACATTGAGTGCATCATATTTCTGCTTGCTTTGGGGTGACCTGCGTACTTGTGTTATGTGGTATTTTGTGGCAGCCTACAAGCAGCTTACTCTACCCTTTCCCTTGTTCAGTCTGGTGAGTGGGACAGCTGTGTGTCTGCCTATACAGACACCTATTACGATTGTATCAGGCATGTTGTTTCTCCTTCGGGCCTGTGACTGTTTGGCACACCAGCTTTGCGTACTATTCGTTGCATGTGCTATGTTTGAAGGTTGTGGTTGCTTGTGATCTACTTTGGAGGCTTGTGTTGGTGTGGTGTGTTTGTAATTAAGGCCTCCGGGAATATTTGTCTGTGTTTATGTGTTTGGTTTACAGTTGTGGTAGGTCTATTTGGGACTGGGTTTGTGGTGTATGTGGTTACCTTCTCCTCCTGACTAGTGTTGACAGTACTGAGTTGTTGGAGCTCAACCTCTGGTTTGGATACATGGATGCATCTATCACATATGTTTGTATTTATTGGGGGGTGTTGTGGTTGTCTGTGTACTTGGTACTGGCATCACATTGCCTCTGGATTCACAGATTATACTTGTTGTGGCTGGACTTCATGGATTGTATGTGTGGACATATGTTGCTGCCATACTACTGGTCAGTGATTACTTCCCTTTTTATGTTTGCTCTATCATGTGGTAATGTCCTCATTCTCTTGCATGGTTTGTTAATGGCTGGAGGCTGTTATTTGTGATTGCATACTCCAAGCATTCCTGGCTGTGTTCATGGAATGCCTGTATAACATGTTCTGTGGTGTGTCCCATATTCTGCACTTGCACAGGGCCTTTTGTGGATTCAACATCGGTTTTGAGGGCTGCAACCTATACTTTACATATGTTTTTCACTGTGGTATTCTGGCCAGGGACTGAGGTCAGGGTGTGTATATCCAGTGTGATTACTCTATGGTCTGGTCTTACCAGTGAGGGGTACACTTCTCATCTTGCCATCCAGTACAGATGTTGCTGATTATCACATCCAGTATGCTTACCCCTCTTGTGGGAGTAGTACATTGTTCCTGGGCATTTTGGTTTATGGAATCTGGGTAATTTTCTCCTACTGTGTTGGTTCTAGTACAATGCTACTGGTGTATGTCTGGGTATTTTCCGTCAAGCAATATAATGTGGTTTGGGGGGCTTGATATATTCATGTATTCCGACATAGGCCAGGTGCTGTTCCTGGTATTAGGACAGTAGTCTACAGCAGGCTATATACTGTGAGGCAGTTTTAGCCATTGGTATTTGACCATGGCTATTCCATGCTGCTTCTTGTTGTGGTACCAACATGGGGGTGTGGTTATCCTTGGCATTTCTTGCTAGTCACCCTCCTTTTGTAGCTTGTTCCATGTTTTGCGGCTGTACAGCACAGTATGAGGTGTGACCTGGTAGTGTTAGGGTGCTGATGTGAGCCTTGCCCAGTTCTCTATTACAGGACTGGTATCTACATTCTCCTTACTGTGTGCATTTACACTGCACACATCTTGCTGTTTATACATCTGTCATGGGGTAGTATTACATCTAGGTTCCTATCCCTTGTAGAACCTATGAAGGTGGGTTTGTGTTTTGAGACTTACCTATTCAGGGCATGCTGTGGGTACTGACAGCCTTTGCCGGTATCCATGGGGCATGGCATGATAGGTGCACGCCACCCCTAGCAGGTGGTGCATCATGTCAAGCTCCATATCTTCCCAGCCTGTAACACATTGGCTCCCCTTTGACTGACTGCATTACTTCAGCCAATTATTGTACTTGATCTTCTTGTCTTCATAGTGTGGCATCATGCTTGGTGAGGGTGAGATGTTAGGCAGGGTCTTCATGTTTGCATATACTAGATGGTGTTACATTGCTTTACACATGGCAATCATGCCTCAGGTGGTGCTGCAGGGCTGCCTCTGTCGGATGCACATACTACACTCCCTGTACATGTTTGAGAGCAGGTTGTGTCATGTTAGGCATCCCTGTTACTATATGAGTGAGTCAGAGGGGTATCATTCCCAGGGTTCCTACTGAGCCAGTGTATGTGCTATGTGTTGCCTCTTTGCCAAGGCCAGGGCATACTGGGCATGCCTCCTTCTGCCTACTGGGGCAGGCTCAGGTTGTTCCTCCTCCGAGTCACGCTCTGCCTGTGATGGCCTTGGCAATGGTGGGGGGCTGTTTGGCCCGGCCCTATGCTGGTCCTGCTGCAGCTGTTTTCGCAAGATCATATTATGTAGCATAGCACATACTATGACAATTTGGGTACATGTAGTTGGTGTGTACTGCAAGGCTCCACCAGATGGGTCCAGACACCGGAACCGTGACTTGAGCAGCCCAAACACATGCTCTATTACATTACGTGTTTGTGCGTGTGCCTCATTATCGCGTTCCTGTTCAGGTGTGTGTGCGTTTCTGATGGGTGTCATCAGCCATGGCTCCAGCGCATAACCTGCATCCCCCACTAGGTGTCCATGTGGGATGTCCCCATTGGCAAATGTCTGGTACAGCTGCGTCAAATGCCAGATGTGGGAATTGTGATAACTCCCAGGGCAGCCAGCACACACATTCATTATTATGCCCTGGGCATCACACATGACCTGGCAGTTGATGGAGGGGAAGCCCTTGTGGTTAATGTAGGCCCTACCCCGCTCACCGGCTGGTGCTTTGATGCGTATGTGCATGCAGTCTATTGCACCAAGTACCTCAGGGTATTCCGCTATTTGCTGGAAGAGATGCATATTGCTGGCCAATACCTCACTGGCATTGGGGAAATATACATGATCACCGACATGTGCTGACATGGCATCCAGGAACTGGTGTAGTACCCTGGAGGCTGATGCCTGTGATATCCCCATCATATCGCCAGTTGGTCTCTGGAAGGTACCTGTTGCTAGTATTCTTAGGCCAACACATACCTCAGTTTCCACTGGGATGGGTTCCCCTCTGTTGGTTCTGTGTGTGAGGCGTGGCCTGCACAGCTCAACAATTTGCTGCAGGAGCTCTCTGTCCACTCTATAGCGCTCTACTATCTCCAGCTCATGTAACCCGTGGTAGGTGACCCTGGGCCTGTACACTCTTCTCCGTCTTCTCACTGTGGGTTGTCTGGCACCATCTGCATTGTCACCACCCTCAGCAAATCGCCTATGTCTCATTATGACAGCTATGGCAGCCCCTAACATTTCTGCTCTGAGTTCAGCTTTTTCAGTTTTCACTTCTATTAGCTTACTCCTGTCTTGCAGTGTCTCTTAATGGAAACATCCTGCACTACTGTTTGCAGAGTTTTAAGTGCTGTGCTGGGCTACTATTCTGCCTGTGTAATTGCCTGCTTCTAATTGTTTTCACCTGCTAGCTTCAGCAGTTATCCCTGCTAGCTTCCTATTAATTCTGTTGCTTCCTTTTTCCTCTCTGTTTCCTCAGGGGGGAGCAACATGCATACTATCTGAAACACGCTCACAGTGGCTTACACACACACACACGTGCTTACACGGTTCAGAATCTACTTATTCGGGTTAAAACGCGCGTACACCCACGCAAACACTGTTACACGTCTCCCAACAGCCTCCAACATACTCAGTCTGCCCTACACGCGTGCACACCCACGCAAACAGTGTTAAACATCTCCCAACATGCTCCCACATGCTCAGACTGCCTTACACGCACGCACAATGTCCTACTCACGCTTCATGGCGTGCACATGTGCGCATACACGCCCAACAAGAAACTTTGGTGTAAGTAACAGTGTACACCTTCCATTTCTTGACTTTCCATGACTTATCTAGTGGCACACCTCTTTCCATGATCTGTGCCTGTCATCTGTCATGTTACACTGGCCTCCAATGAACTGTATTTCTTTCTACCATTCCTCCCTGTGATGTCACCTATCTCCTACTCTATTCCTCCCCCTTATGTATCTCTTACACTACTCAGACTGTGCTCATTTGCTATGTGACTGTGAGATTCAGTATCCAAACCCTCATTTACATGAGATTGCCTACTAATGCTTAGTTACGTCTTAGACTCAGCTTCCCCCCTTAGCAACCACTACACGGTGGCCATGTTGGTTTTGGTCTGCTGGCCCCTGCATTGTCATTCCATGTATTGCATGAAACCCACATTACCTCATTTGCACACCTTTCGGATGCAAGTGAGGTATTTAGCATGTCCACGCCCAGTCAGTGTAAGAGACGTTTTAGCTGGTCTCTTACACGGAGCTTAGGGCTGTTCCTAGATCGCGAGGCTTGCATGGAGTGTTGCACATCTCTTACACTCCATGCAAGCCTTCGTGAATCCTGCCCTATATATTAGATCTTCTAAGGCAACCAATGAATTCTTGTTGGCAACTATAGCCAGAGACAATTACAAATCTGCACAACATAAATTAAACAGTGAAAATGAAATAGAAAAACCAAAAAAAATCAGAACCAGTGTAAGTTAAAAAAACAGAATTTCTCTAAAATCCTGGCATCACTACAAGCTGGGAAAGTAATCCATGTAGTTCTTTTCCTCCAGAAAATATTTGTCTTTGTTCAAGAATAGCTGAATAGAATTCATATTCTTAAGTTAGGAAAACATGCAAAAAACTTTAAAAAATCCCAATAAACAGTAATAACCGAGAGTAAAGCAACTAGATAAGCACATTCATCTTGTAAACCTTTTTACCTTGTCACCTTGGGGTGGCGCAGTGGTGCAGTGGTTAATGCTGTTGCCTCACAACAAGAGGTTCTCCGGTTTGATTCTCGGCTGGGGTGCCTTCTGTGTGGAGTTTGCATGTTCTCCCTGTGCTCGCATGGGTTTTCTTTGGGTACTCTGGTTTCCTCCCACATTCTAAAGACATGCTTCTGGAGCATTTCTCCCCAGGCCTCTGCTGAAAACAGGATCTGTGGAACCTAGTTGGACTTTCCCAGTCAACAAATGTTAAATAAATAAAAATAAATTCTCCTTCAAAATGAAGGAGTCAATAAAAAACTGTCAAAGTTCTAACTAACAGTGTTTGTTTCCATAAAACTGCAGCAGTCACCCCACTGCAAAAATCTGGCTGTTTGCTATGTTTGAAAAGTGGCTAAAAACCATCAGATAAAGGCAGCAACATTGATTAATCTGTGCAGCAGCACAGAAATCACATGAAAAGCCATGCAAATTGTGAAACCAATTCAGCTAACAGCTGTAACTTCAAATTCAGAACAAAAACAAATGACGGAAACTGATTTAAATAGCTAGGAGCAGTGCATAACCAACCTGAATAGCAATGTAAACAGTAAAATGCCTTAAATTAATAGCAGTAACTTCAGATTGCATAAAACACATTAAAATGCAGAAAAAAATAAATGACACGAAACACTAAAAATTGATTTAAATAGCTAGACAATTTTAAGTGCAGTAGAATAAATGTACGTTTCTCTTTACTAGATGCAAAATGGAGTTATAACACCATTCTGGTTTCCAGCTTGTGCACAGGATCTCAGCGTCCAATACTTTTAGAATAAGATAACAATAGATGACTGCTCATGCAATATAAATTAAATAAGAAACATGAAAGAGCCAATGAAAAGCAGCAAAAGCTCTAACCAAGGCCATCAGTAGTTATAGAGCTCTGGATGTACTGAAGTACATATTACAAGTTTTTATGACCTTCTAATCCAATGGTGGCCTATGCAAAATTATGAATAATGAAGACATTTAGTCTTATTTTTTTTCTTTCAAGGTAAACTAAGTTTTATCTAAAATTAAATGTTCATAGTTAACAAAACAGTGCTTCCCAAAATAACTGATATGCTTTTAAGGATTGATAAATCCTCACAGTTTGGGAATAGAGTCTGCCTTACTACCTCTGCTGAAAAAGATAGTTATCTTCTATGTATCTCTGTAGTTTTAGACTGGGATGAAAATACAAGCACAAATGGACAGAGACATGTATTATACAATTAACACCAAAAACTACTATACCAACTAGCCTCCTTAAATATGTCACATTCTACCCTGTCATGGTTCCACAGTTACTTGTCAGACAGACAGCAAGCTGAAAAGGGGCAGGATGATATATCCCCACTATTACCAGTCTCAGTGGGGGTACCCCAAAAGTCCATACTTGGCTCACTTCTCTTTACAATATTTACAAATGATCTCCACTATGCAACCACATCAGCTAACATTCTACAATATGCAGATGATTCAACATTCATCTGCTCAGCTCCTGCAAGAAACTCAAACTGCTTTCACAGATGTAGAACAATACCTTTTCACTAATCAACTCATACTAAACCCAACAAGACTAAATTACTACTATTTTCTACCAAAAGAATTCTCTCCCACCCAACCCTTCACCATTTACTCTACTAACAATACGAAAATTGAACCAGTGGACCACACAAATTTACTAGGTGTTACCACTGACAAATCTTTCAGTTATGATCTGCATATTGGCCAAACAATCAAAAAGGTCCATATAAAACTCGGGTCACTCTACAGAGCCATACTCTCCCTCCACATTTTCACCAATACTAACATTGCTCAAACCCACCTACTATCCACACTGTTATATGTCTTCCCAGTCTTCACAAACTTAAAGAAATCAAATCTAAATAAACTGGAAGACTGCTATAATAAAATAGCCAGGTTTGCTGACAACCTCCCAAATAAAACACATCATTTCACTGCACTTCACAAACTAGGCTAGTTGGAACTCCCTAACCTATTACACGTGAACAAACCCAAAATCTGTCAACTCTATAATCTACCAGCCAGATAAATGTCCTTCTCTTAAAGGCCTTGTAAAGCCTTATACTACCAAGAGAATGTGTCACTCAACCAACAAACTCCTTCTAGGAGTCATCAAAGCTAATAACACCTATGGCGATGCCTTATTCTCAAAACACATCATCATTTCCTCAAGCCATTCTCACCACAGCTAACCTGTATACATTTAAAACTCTTTTCAAATCCCATCTCAATGCAACCTGGCTATGCTCTTGCTCAATGCCAGGATGAACCCTAGTTATCTTACCTTAGTCTTTGTCCCACTTCTTTCGCTTTCTCTCTCTCCCCAAGGCTTATTTGCCTTGTTCGCCTTGTTCATCTTATCACTTTTTCTTCTTTCCCACTAAGTCTCACTCATTTTACGGTTTCTTTACTTTAACTTTCTCAACTCTGGTGGGTGTATCACCACAACTCCAGGCAAAAAAAGAATATACAGAAAAAAACATCAATATCTTATTCTGCAAGCAACATCATCAAAGACCAGCTATTATTACACTGTAATTCTGTAGGACTCATAATCCTACTGCATTATATGTACCACTGTTCTGCATTATCTCAATTTATATATATATATATATATATATATATATATATATATATATATTGTTACTTATTTCTGTCTTTAAGTCAATATGTATAATGTAACCCAATCTTTTATAATCTTGTTATATTGAATGTTAAACTTTTTATAATTTTTGTATTATGTTTATTGGATTCTACAAATGTGCATTTGAAGCTTTTCTCCCCAGGCCTCTACTGAAAACAGATATTCTTGGCTCAGTTGGACACTCCCGGTAAACAAATGTTAAATAAAAATAAATGAAATAAAATAGAGGAATAGGGGAGGAAACCGGATCATCTGGTAAAACCTATATAAAGACATGGAGTATGTGTAGGCTAAATACAGAAGGAATCACAACCAAAAACTCAACCAGAGAACCAAGCATTGTGAGATGGCAAACTCTATTCACTGCACCACCCTACCAGTGATTAGTTACTATCACACTCAACATGCCCAGGTGACAATAGACAATCACTTATTGTGTAGAACATTAACGTTTGTGATGAAAAATAGAAAATAAAATATGGTCGTCCTGCTACTTATGGATAACCAGCAGTCCCTCTCTCATACACAGAGCAAGTTTGATCACAGAAAGCCTCCATATCTATCAATTATAGCCAATTGAATGTTATGCCTCAGAACTATGATAGAAAAGTAATGAATGAATACTTACATAAATTAATACCGTACAGGAGTATATCGCTCAGCTCACTATAGTCAGAATACAGTGTGCAAAGCATTGCACCTCCCAATCCACATACTTCTCAATATCGTAGTTTAAGAAAAGTAAGAAGAACGCTACAATAATATTGGGTGACAATGGGCCAAAATCATGGACACCAGTGAGATGAGAAGATATATTCCTGTGTGTGCCCTTACATACCTAGAAAGTCATCAGAACAGACTTTGCAATAGTGTTATTTTTCCAAAGGCTATTAAGTCTGAAACTTAAATGTCTGATTGGCAGTAAACAAGTCTGGGAGAGAGAGGGGAGGGGTTGTCAAGTCTGAGTATTTTGAAGAGTAAAGAACCAAGAAATAGATGTTACCTGGTTTGTAGTGGGAGCAACCTAGCCTTTGAAAGAGTAAGACAGTAATGTCCATTCCATGGTGAGTTACATATGAAGCAACATATTTTAGTGGAGAGATTTGACACAGGCAGATGGAAACAAGGGGAGATTATGCTGAAGTTGAGCAAGGAGGATGTTTTTCCCGTGGCAGCTCTTGCAGAATGCAGGGGTGGCACTACACCAGGGGGAATACAAGGCCATGTACCCTCCCCACGTAAAACTGTGTGCTCTGGTGAGCATCCAGTCTGGAATAGTAAAACCTAAAAAAAATTATCATGTCCACTCTGTTATCCCTGATTTTATATTAAAACAGCCAAAAAAATGATCACATCTACTCTAAAATGGTCCTAGTTGGCTGTAGTTCTGTCCATTTTATGCATTCATATGAGCCAATGAGAAACTAATAGGAGTACAAGATCATGTACCAATACACTTGCCCAATGTTTCCTGGAGTTCATTAATTCCAATACCCTGGACCAGCTCGTTCTTACCCCCACTAGAGGTAGCAAAATCCTTGACCTGGTCATTACTAACATGGGCGACTGCTGCTCTACACCAATAGTCAGCTCCTCCCCAGTTAGATCTGACCACAAACTAATCATCTAGGAAATCCACCCCCCCCCCACACACACACACACACACAAATGTAACCACTATGAAAAACTTCTCCAAAGCTAACTTTGGGCTCCTAAAAACAGAGGTGGTGAACCTCATGGCACCCATGCAAATGGAGAATAGTTGCGTGACTGCAGAATCATACACCAATGCACTGTATGAACACGTACACAAATGCATGGATCTCATCATACCCAATAGAACCAAGACACTCTCCTCCAAAAAAAGGAAGCCAATCTGGTGGTTCCCTGCCATAAACAAACTCTTCAACAGAAGGAGGAAACTGATCCAGAATAAGGTGAAGTCCCAAGACTGGAAAAACTCCCTTATCAGCCTCAACAAAAAGTTGAGATATCTCATCAAATCCTCTAAAGCTAACTATGAAAACAGAATTGCAGCAGATGGTAAAGACAACCACAAGGCCTTCTATAGTTATGTAAAGAATCTCCATGGCAATACCCAGATTTGCTCTGAGCTACTACACAATGGTACCTCCTATACCGAGCCAACAGATATTGCCAGTATACTGGCTGACAGATTCAGTGCCAACTTTACCCCCCCCAAAGGACCAATCACAATACCAGTAGATTGCCAAACACCCAGTATTACTGCTGCACAGGTTAAAACAGCACTGTCCAAGGCCAAGAATACAGCTTCTATGGGACATGACAATATCCCTGGTTGTGTTCTACATGAACTACAGAGTGAATTGGCACATCACCTGTGTGCCCTGTTCAATTACAGTCTCACCTCAGGCTTTTTCCCTACCAAATGACGCACTACTACAGTCATCCCTCTCCACAAAGGAGGAGTGACTACAGACCCTGGGAGCTATCCCCCCCATTAGCCTGATGAGTCTGATATGCAAAGCTATAAGCTATGGATTATCCCATATATATATATATATATATATATATATATATATATATATATATATATATATATATATACCTAATAAACTAGGATATATGGAATCTCCAAACGTTGGATCCCATGCAATTTGGTTTTGTGAAGGGTAGATCATGCCTGCTCAACTTGGTCGACTTCTTTGAGTCAGTCACCAGAGCTGTGGATGAAGGCAAGGTGGTTCATACAGCCTACCATGATCTGGCCAAGGCTTTTGATACCATTCCCCACTCAGGAAGCATAGAAAAACTCACTCAGCTTAGCATCAACCCATATATCACTAGGTGGGTTGCAAACTGGCTCACAGATAAAACCCACAGTGTGAAAGTCAGAGTGCCGACTAGTCACGAGTGGAGTCCCACAGGATTTGGTCCTGAGTTCTCTCCTGTTTGGTACCTACTTCTCTGAAGTCCAGGTCAACACGAAGGAACTCTGACTGGTAAAGTTTGCAGATGATTGCAAGTTGGGAGCTATTATTAACTCCCCAAGTGATGTTGACATCCTACAGAATGGCCTCACTGAGACCAACGACTGGTGTCAGAAGCATGGCCTTAAGCTCAATGCCAAAAAATGTGCCGTCATCCCCTTTGGGAAAAACCCAGTTCCCATGAATTACCACATTGATGGTAGTCCACTGAACATAGAAGGTGTTGTAAGAGATCTGGGAACACAGGTTGACAGTAACCTCTCTTTTGATCACTACATTGACACCGTGGTCAGAAAGTCCTTCTATGGGGCACATAGATTCATACTAAGCTAACTGCCCTTGCAAGCCATTTTAAGCTTAGCCAATTATCCCTTTTGAGACTCAAACCCTGGACCTTGTGTTTGTAAGGCAAACACCTTAACCATTAGGCCACCCTCCAAACATTTCATTACAAAGGGTTTTGCATCCAGGAAGAAAGAGGTCATTGCCCCCCTCTACTCTTCCCTCATTAGGCCAATCATCGAGTACAATGCCCCATTTGGCATGTACCTCACTAGAGACCTGCAACAACTGGAGAGGCTGCAAAAGTACCTCACAAACAGGATCCTAGGCCTTAGACACTTGTCCTATATGGACAGACTCAAAAAAACTCCAACTATTTTCTGTCTCATATCACCTACTTGACTGCTTGACTTACAAAGCCATGTCTGACCCATCTCTGTTAGAAATGCTGCATCTAATGAAATCCCAATCCCTCCACACCACACGCTCCAGAGACCTCAACCTCATTACCACAATTAACAGAACATGCTGGGAGGACAGTTTCATAACCCAGAGACTGCCCATGCTATGGAACAGACTTCCCATATATGTCAAGCAGAGCACCTCACTGACTCTCTTCAAGGGAAATCTTGATGAGTGGATAGGAAACAGAAAATTCACCCTGGGGATAACTCCAGTGGCTCTACTCGACAGAGGCCCTGGGAACTAAGGTTGGGTGGTACTATGCCAGGGTAATCCTATGGCTAGGCTTGTAAAGAGCCCAGGGCCATTATCCTAGTACACACCTATGAACCTAAGTGTGCATGTGTATCACTTTTGTATGATAATTGGGTAGTTTTGTGTGTGTGTGTGTGTGTGTGTGTGTGTGTGTGTGTGTGTGTGTGTGTGTGTGTGTGTGTGTGTGTGTGTGTGTGTGTGTGTGCGTGTGTGTGTGTGTGTGTGTGTGTGTGTGTGTGTGTGTGTGTGTGTGTGTGTGTGTGTGTGCGTGCGTGTGTGCGTGTGTGTGTGTGTGTGTGTGTGTGTGTGTGTGTGTGTGTGTGTGTGTGTGTGTGTGTGTGTGTGTGTGTGTGTGTGTGTGTATGCACGCCTGTGTGTATATATGTGTGTGTGTGTGTGTGTGTGTGTGTGTGTGTGTGTGTGTGTGTGTGTGTGTGTGTGTGTGTGTGTGTGTGTGTGTGTGTGTGTGTGTGTGTGTGTGTATATGCACGTCTGTGTGTATATGTATGTGTGTACGTGTGCGTGTGTGTGTGTGTGTGTGTGTGTGTGTGTGTGTGTGTGTGTGTGTGTGTGTGCTAGACTGTGCATACACTAACAGAGCACCATGCACTAGCACCAGATAGATGCACCACACCAGCTCCCACTGATAAATCATGGGATTTTAACATTCCTAAATGTAGGAAATGCTTATTGTTACCACTTCCTTCCAAATGGAATGCATGTCAGTGCCTGAGTGGTAGCAGTTTTTTTACTTATATGCCACGCACAGCTAAATTTCTTCCATGCACACACTTTTGTAAAGGAGATACATTTTATCTTAATTACCACACATATATTAACCTTTAACCAATCCCTACCCTTTTTGCCATTACAAAATGGTATCAATACATTGTATATTACTAGCTCTGCTAACAACTGCTGCTCACTTAACAAACTACCATTCACAAATAGTTTTCCCTCTCACAAAACTACATCTACCTTTTCTCCACACCTAACTGATTACTCCATCTTAATATCTCCATCCATCTTAAATGTAACAGACCTCCATCACACCTCAAACAGACTACACCATATTAAACCAAAACCCAAAAATACCCCTTTTAAGTTTCATAAGCATGTAACAGCATTTCTTCAGACACTTCTAACCGTAGCTACTAAACGTATTATAAGTGGAGACATTCACCCAAACCCAGGTACCCAGAATACCTCCTCACCCCCCCCCAAATACAAGACTTAATATATCATGAAAAGTCTCCAAAATACTAATCCTAAATCTAAACCTGGGAAGCATGGTCAACAAAGTTCAGGAATTACATGCCACCCTATCCCATTATGACCCTGATATTGCTATTTTATATCCACGGTGGTGGTGCTGCGGTAGTGTTGTCACCTCACAGTAAGACGCTGTCCGGTTTGATTCTCAGCTAGAGCGTCTTCTGCGTGGAGACATGCGTGAACGGGCGTACCTTCGTTGAAGACTGTGCATCAGGCCTGGCAAGCCGGTACGTAAAAATCAACTGCCAGTCATTAGCGGACCGGAGTTCCGCTGTGGCGACCCCTAACCGGGAAAAGCCGAAAGACACAAACAAAGTGGAAAACTGGTTAAAAACACGCATTACTGACAACAAAATTACACCACCTGGTTAAAACATTATTAGAGTAGACAGGAAGGTAAAAAAGAGGTGGAGGGGTAGCCATCTTATTTAAGAGCAGTCTCACACTTTTACTACAAAGCCTTAACATAGATAACCTTGAAAACATAGAAATCCTACCTACTAAACTTCAACTTAACCAAAATCAATTCATATCCATTATAGATATCTATATCCCACCCAGAAATAGCATCTCCACTATAGAGCACATCATCCAGTCTATTTCAAATTCCATAGCCCTAGAAGCTATCATTATGGGTGACTTTAATATAGACTGGACAACTTGTAATTCACATAACCCTAGCAATCACATCAACCTCTATGGCTTCACACAACTCATTTAAGCTCCTACACGGAGAGATAAACACTCCAAGTGCCAATCTACACCGAACTGGACACTAACTAACAAACCTCAAAATTATCAGATTAGTGTCAGCTTACCTGACAGCCTTAGTGACTGTATGCCAACCTATCTACTGAGAAAAAAATCAATACTATCAAGCTCACCACATTCCACCAAATCTGCAGTAAAAAAACTTTAACCTCCAAGACCTAATCAATATCCTAAAAAAATTTAACTTGTCTCTACTAAAAACCTGCCCCTTGATGCTGCATTAGATTATTTCAACAGTACCTTCCTTGAAATTCTAAACAAGTTGCCCCCCTATGTCAATTCGTATTAAAGCCACATATACACCATGACTAACTACTGACACCAGAATGCTCCTAGGAAAAGAGACAAAGCTTGGCAAACATGGCTCACCTGCAAAACTCAAATCAACCGCATCGCATTCCAGCAAATTAGAAATAAGCCTAAACACCAAATCAACCTAGATTAAAAGAACTTCTACTATAAACTGCAACATAAACACCAGCATAACCCCCCCAAAATTTTGAGCCACCATAGATGCTGTTCTCCACCTAGGACAGTCCACTACACCTTCTCCCAGCTTACCACTCTTCTACCACCATTGCAGAAGAATTCAATAAATACTTCCCTAAAAGTGTACTATCTCTAATTCAAAGTAATTCCACAGAACCGTCACTAACCTCCAAACCTCTCAGTACTAACTACAACTCCTTCTCCTTTCAGCCTGTTCCCACAGCTACCATTAAGAAATTACTGAAAAACCTCAAACCCTCTTCAATAGCAGCTGACATGTTACCAGATGAATATTTAAAACTAGCAGCTGAAGCCATATCTTATCCAGTGCTGATCCTTAATAAAAGGTCCATAGCAGAACAACATTTCCTAGCAATGTGGAAAATCGGGTCTATATTAGACCACCAAATGCTTAGAAAAGCGAACGGTGATTAATTGACCCTATGTAAGCGAAATCTTACAATTTCGAGCTGTCAGAACAGCGATTTTTTTTCCTAGGGGAAAAAAAATCGCTGTTCCAACAAAAAAAAAAAAAAAAAAACACTTTAAATATTACATTAAGTGGGGGGCTTCGTCCCCCACCCCCCCCTTTAATTATATATTAGATATATTAACTCCGAGACTGCACTACAGTGCCAAAAATTGCAAAATAACAAAGCAGCCAAGCAAATTCTTTCCCAGGAAAAGAATTTGCTTAAAAGCCGCTTTGATATTTTGTCATTTCAGGCTTTTGAGTTCGACCAATATGCATTCGAAAGAATGCGTCTTTGATCTTCTAATAGGGAACCGGAAAATTGCACACATTATCCCCTTACACAAAGGTGGAAATTCTACAGAGCTGACCAATTACAGACCAATCGTTATTCTCTCTCCACTATCTAAACTTCTCAATGTATCCACTCCCAACTGATTCATTATCTTACCTTCAGCAACATACTAGCAATATGTCAACATGGTTTTAGGCCTCATCATAGTAGTACAACTGCACTCCTCAGTTTCACCAATACTATTAACCAACTCAGAAACAATGGTGAAATATTCTCAGCTGTCTTTCTAGACATGTCCAAGGCCTTTGATATGGCCTCCCACTCCAAACTATTAAAAACACTCCAAATTGAACCTCAGCCCCTCTGCACATCTATGGTTTTGAAGCTATCTACAGGATTGTCAACAATCTGTAAAATGGCTTAATGTCCTATCCCCCCACCCCCACCCTTCACACCAGGAGTACCTCAAAGCTCAGTTCTTGGGCCACTACTCTTCACTATTTTTACAAACAGCCTCCATAGTGCCACCCCACTGACTTCAACTATCCAACATGCAGATGACGCAACACTTATTTGTGCCACTAATAACCTGCAACACCTCCATTATATAACCTAAAAACCATTCTCAGATACTGAGCTATGGTTCTCTACCCATCAGCTCATACTCAGCCCCAATAAAACAAAACTCATGATCTTCCAACCCACAAGATCCTCTCCCCCCAACAACTTCTACATTACAGGTAGGAATAATACTAAAATTAATGCTGATTCACAAGCAAAGCTACTAGGAGTAATAATAGATAATAACCTAAGATCTGACCTACATATAGCACAAACAATTAAGAAAGTTCACAAAAATGAGTATTCTTTTCCAAAATAAAAAGTATCTAACACCTCTAGGGTTTCCATTGCTAGAACTCATCTTCTATCAACACTTCTGTATGCTTCCCCAATTCTCACCAACCTTAAAAAGACAGATTTAATTAAACTTGAAACATGCTACAATAGCATAGCTAAATTTGCAACTGACTGCTCACATCATACCCACCATTGTCACTCCTTAAAGAAACTCTCCTGGTTAGAACTCCCACAACTTTTTTTCCTATAACCAATTAACCTTAGCGCACAAACTAGTATATCAACCTGAAAAAAACTCTGCCCTCCTAAATATTCTCCAGCTCCATACCACAAATTGAAGTCTTTGCTCAACAAATACATTATTTATTTATTTATTTATTTATTCTCCATTTTCAGCGGAGGCCCGGGGAGAAATGCTCCACATTAAGTATTATTTGCATTATACAGTTAAAAAAAACATAGCATTTAAATATAGACATTAGTCCAGCTAAGGACACAAGACAAGAATAAAACATAGATGTAAAACAGCTGTAGAACATAGTACAATTTTAAAATATGGTGATATATACTAAACATGGTTAAAATGTAGTTGAGATTCATCAGTGAACAATTGATACAAACTGTTTTTGAGGTACATAACAGCCATTAGCAGTTGTTGTTACAAGAAGTTAGTATTATGTGGTAGGTAGCTGGGAACATGAGTAGCCAAGCTTGCTAAGAGTAGGTTATTGATAGGGGGCCGAGAGAGGAAGTGGGTGGGTGGAGTGGATGGTATTGGGGGGGGGGGGGTTGCAAGGGCATATCTGGCAAGTTTTTAAGTGTGATTTTAATAAGGATTTGAAGTGGCTGCAAGAAGTTACAGAGGCAATTGAGGATGGGAGGGAGTTCCAGAATTTGGCTATAGCGCAGGAGAATAATACTTCTCCAGCAGAGTTATTGGCTCTTGTGACCTGTAGGAGGTTTTGTGGCTGGATCTTAGTGGTCTCGTGGTTATGTAGGGTTGGAGTAGATTCTGGAGGGATGGAACTTTTAGTGGCTGGTTTATTAGTTTGTGGGTGAGTGCGAGTTGGTACCATTGAAGGAGGTGGGGGAGCTCTAGCTCAGTTCTGCTAGTGAGAGACAGTGGTGAGTATGGTAGGAAGCCCCTGTGGTGAATTTGGCGATTTTGTTGTAGCAGGTTTCAAGCTTATTTAGATTGCATTGTCTAAGGTTAGTAAATATTGGAGAGGCGTAGAGTAGGGTAGAGATAAGATGAGAATTTGCTACCAAACTTTTAGCTGCTTTGGTAAGTAGTTGCTGATTTCTATATAATGCTCCTATTTTTTTGGGAACTTTTTTAATGGTCATGGAAATGTGAATGTCAAAGTTCAGTTTATTGTCTATTTCTACTCCTAGTAATTTGGTGTGTTCTGTAGGATGGATGGTGGTGTTGTCTTTTGCTGTGATGTTAAAGTGAGAGCTGTCTAGTGTAAGTTTGGTGGGTTGGAAGATACCACAAGTGTCCACATCTACTAATACTGCAGAGGACTCACTTATTTTTTCATCATGTAGCAACAAGGTGGAATTCACTACGTCACACCATCAGAACCAGCACAAATACCAACCAATTCAAAACAGATTCTTAAAAATGATCTTAATGACACCTGGCTTTGTTCCTGTACTACTAACTAGTTTTAATACCCTTTGGCCATACTTTTTCTTCTTCCCTGACCACCTCATAGTCTATGCTCTCTCTCATGTCTAGATAATCTCTGACCTCATCTTTTTCTATCCAATTCCACCCCTTACAAACCCTTCCTCAACTTACTTTGAGAAACTATAATATCTACACTACAATAAGGAATTATATCAGATGATTGTATCATACAAATGTCAGCTATAATAGCATAACATAGAATGTAATTTCTGGTGTACTGCATGTCTTCTATATATTTTGTATAATTTCTTGTATACGTTTTGTATAATCTCTATATGTGGAGATTTTCTCCCCAGGCCTCTGCTGAAAATGGGTCTTATCCCAGTAGGACTTTCCCGGTAAACAAATGCAAAATAAAAATAAAATAAAAATTAAGCACTGTAGTAACTTATTAAAGTTGACAGTCATGTTTAAGGTGATCATAGCATAAGCACAAATGAATGCAGAGGCAGAAAAGGAAATCCTACAGACAGGTATAACCTTTAATTGCACATAAGATTTTTTTTTTATGTTTCTGATGGGGTTGGGTATAGTGAGTACAATGTATAAATATATAAGTGCTGACATTTTAATAACAACTTGATTAGTACTACCTTTTTCTGTATACTGCCATTTAACAACTATAGCTCCTTATGGTGTCCACATCTTTTTTTTGAAACTGGCTACCTTAATTTTGTGACTTACTAAGTAATAATAGGCAGAAATTGAAAGGGCAAGCAGCAAACTGATACCACAGCTACTAAGTTAGGATGTCTTGCAGTAAAATGTTAATCAGTGTTTGCCAATTTTTGGTCATATTTGCACATTTGCATTCACATTTTGCAACTGAAAGCTCTACAGTGTTCTTGAGGGGCATGTTGTGAAACGTTATGATGGAAGACAAAAATATATTGTCAATGTTTACCTAAAGTACATTATACTGGATATATTACTAGTTTTCTAGCAATTATGAGGACATACTTCATTTCTATATGCACATTAATATTTCCACAAGCACATTACTTACAAAGTGCAGTACACCGTCAAGTGAAACCTTTGATGATGTTTAAGAAACTGCTGATAATACTTGCTATGTACATCTTGAGAAATAGTTATGCAATAATCCATGGCTGAGTGTTGGTAATGCTTGATTTACCCATGTTTGGTGTGGTTGGGTCATTAAGATGCAGCCTGAGTGACCAAGCAAAGCCAACTGTGGGTAAATAAAGCATTACCCATAACCAGCCACATATTATTAATATTATACAATTGTATCACTTTTGTGTGATAATTGGGGGGTTGTATCTTTTTAATTGTTTTGGATTTTCTTAGGAGTTGTTCCATTTTACAGTAGATAAAATAGTCCTCTTCACTTTTCTTCCATTATATTTATATTGTATACAAAATTATACAATAATACTTAGGAAATAATTATATTTAGTTATTTATTTCACTTTTTTAAATAACTAACTCAAGACTTGTTTTGTTAAGTATGTAAAGTGTAAAACATTACCATTTAAATATGCAGACTGCATAAAGCAAAGTATCTGTATACAGATCACTATATCTGAGGCATCAGATTTATCTCTGC
This sequence comes from Protopterus annectens, assembly GCF_019279795.1. Classification (NCBI taxonomy): domain Eukaryota; kingdom Metazoa; phylum Chordata; order Ceratodontiformes; family Protopteridae; genus Protopterus; species Protopterus annectens. Next base: position 1,593,257,743 of record NC_056729.1, read on the forward strand.
AATCCAGAAACTAAGTGACCACTCTTTCTGTAGCATCAAATAATTTCTAACAGTCAGACAGATGTTTATAAACTATTTTTGCTATTTGGTAGTGTCTGCAGTGGGAATTTTTTTTTGTCTTCAGCGTTGGTGAAATGTTCTGTATTTACTTAAAAGTGCTTTCTAATTTCTGTCATGTGATCTTTGTCCTTATAGTGCAGAACACTATAAAACAGGTACAATTTGCTGTTCTTGAATTTGTATTATGAGATTATTTTTCTGTTTTTACTGAGGCATAAATGTCTTTGTGCTGTTTGCCACTTCTCTGGTATTTTAAGCTAATGACTTGATTTGCTATGCTGCATCATATTAACACTTCATCCAAACCATAATGCTTGAGCATGACAAATTTATCATTCTCTGTGTTGTGGATATTGCCAGGATGTGTAAAACATTTAAATACTCTTTGTGGCATTTATTTATTTTATGGGGAAATATAGGCAAATGGTTCCAATGGATTGTGGGTGGATTGTTACCAAACATTCTATACTTTTTTTTTTATTTTTGACTTCAGCTAACTATTGTGTCCCTGTTGCACTGCAGCCTAAAAGGCAACCTGAAGTCACCACTGGCTGGATGGGAGATGAAAGTAAAGCAGTTTTACAGGTCTCAAATGAAGCTGCATTATCAAACAGTCAATCAGTAAATCAGTTACACAGGTGTTAAATGGCTCTGTAACCACAGTGCTCTAATTAATGCCTGACATACTTATGTCCCCATTAATAGTACATTTCATTTTCTACCATACTTAAGATATTGATTGGCATTATTTTCCTTACTCTTCCTCAGCGCAGAAAGGAGTACCTGTACAGATTTTACTGCCACTTCCTGTCACCCCTGTCATGCACAATAACCCTTCTTTTCCATATCTAGCCACTCATTCTGTTGCTTTCTTTCTTTGACTTGTATTACAGGTTATACTCCCTGTGTTGTGTCTTGTTTAGGCCTGCTCTAAATTGTATACTGTCTTTTTTTTTCTATGTGCTGTTTTGCCCATGGCTGGCAACATCAACCTTCCCCCCTAATATGGATTACATCACACTCATTCACTGGTCCTTACTGCCTTCCATGTTTGTTTGGTCTTGCCCCTCATTTTTTACCCCATCACAGAATACGTTGCATTCATATGTATTCCCCCATACTAATACTACTTGTGTACTAATCCGTCTCTGAACGTCTAAAGGTTACCTGGCAAACACCGCTGATGTTATAAAACCAGATACTAGGACACAATTGTCCTGATGATTTTCTGTGGCACCTCCAATTGTTTAAATACTTATAAATACAAAATTTATATTGGTTACTTGACATGCTGGCTTCTGTGTGGAGTCTGCATGTGCTCCCCGTGGTTGGGTGACGTATAACGACATGCAGGTAGGTGTGTGCGTGAATGGGTGTGCCTTCCTTGAAGGTTGGGCATCGGGCTGGCAACTCAGCACCATAAAAATCCACTGCCAATCATTAGCGGACTGGAGGTCTGCTGTGGCGACCGCTAACCGGAAAAAGCCAAAAGAGCTTACTTTACATTCTAGTGTCTGTCTATGAGAAAAGTGGAACTTTGTACTAGCATAGAGACTCATCCAAATGGATCTCCATTCCCCAAGAAAGCAAAGGTCAACAATCTGCACCTTGGTATGATGCACTGGATGGCTTTTTATGTTTGCTACTTGTTTAAGGTGTCCCTTTAATTTTGCAAACTCCACTTCCATTGCAATGATTGCAGGTTCTCTGCTTCATTATTGATCTCTTTCTGCATTTGATTTTGGATTGGAGTTATTCATTTAAGGTTTGGTTACTTCTATTTTTTATCCAGTTCTTATATTGCATTTTGTTTTGTTTTGTTTTCAGTTTTTTTGGAGTTTTAAGAGGTATTGTCTATGGTCAGTTAGAAAAAAATCTTTTGCAAACTGTGCATAAAGTGGGAGGAGCTGAGAAATAGCATTCCTCAATTAATTACAAATATTTCGTGGCATCGTTATTTAGCTGTAGTGCTTATTTGATTTGCTATTCTCTGCCTGACTATTGCTGATCTCTGTCTGCATTTGATTTTAGATTGGAATTATTCATTTAAGGCTTGGATACTTCTATTTTTATCTTTATCTTTATTTTTTTTTTAGAAAACCCACTTTAAACTAGGGGAAGCTTTACAGTCATAAACTTTATCTTGACACAAACACCAAACAATAAAAACAACCATGGAACATATAACAGTTGTTACAGTGTATAGACCACTAAAGTCAAGTGCAGATGACCTAGAGGAATTCATATATTTCTTGCATGAAACACAGGAGGAAAGAATAATATTAGCTGGGGACTTAAATTTACCAGAAACAGACTGGAATAATATTGGATCTACAATGTTGGTAAAAAAATTATTCATAGCGTATATTCAGGAACAACAATTGCTTCACATTGTAAAAAAAAATAAAAACTATCAGGGGACAAAACATAGTATTATTCATTGTTTGTGTTCTCATAGAAATGACTGTAACTTCAAGTCAAGTTTTACCACCCTTGATGTGCAGTGATCATGGGGTTATAAAAATTAATTTGTTGCTATATAATTCTGCCAAACTGAAATCTAAGCCAATGCACAGAAAGTTAATTACAGATTATATGGAAGCAAAACCGTCACTATATAAAACTAACTGGAGTGAGGTGTTCAGTTGAAAAAAAGCAGATGGCATGTGGAAAGTTTTGAAAGAGAAATTGTTTGGACTGCAAAAAAAATATATATATATGTTTAACATCAAGATCTAGGCATATGACATCAGGCGGATATATTTAGGTTCATAGGTGTTTACTAGACTAATGACCATAAGGGCCTTTTTAAACCTAGCCATGCATCCCAAACTCTGACAAGTTCTGATAGCCTTGATAAGTGTAAGCATAGTCCTGGGAGATGAACCATTCACAGGATACCTCTGTCCATTAGAGACATATGTGCCAAACCAGGGATGAATTTCCGGTTTCCCATCCAATTCTCCAAGTTGCACTTGAATTGGGTTAGGGAGGAACTCTGCTTCACATGGATGGGGAGCCTGTTTCATAGATGGAGTAGTCTCTGTGATACATACCTATCTCTCCAGCAGGTCCTATTTATATCACAGGCAAGGTTTAAGTCTTTAGAAAGGGTAATTCTGGTGCTGTTTGTTTTGTGGATATGCAGGAGGTTCATCAGAGTGGGGTCTGACAATGCCCTGTATGCCAGGCATTGATGTCCCCTCAAAAGCCTGTAGGAGACAAAATAAAGAGATAAGGCCTTGAGGCTCTCTGCATAGGACATTTTACTTATGCCCTGTATTCTTTTAGTGAGGAATCTCAGTGGACGTTCCAATTGTTGGATATGTCTGGTTAGGTACATACCAAAAGGGGCATTGTACTCAATGATAGGTCTGATGAATGCCAAATACAGTGGAACAATGATTTGCTTGGACTTAGATGCCATACCTTTGTTTATAAGTTGCACAACATAGAATGATTTCCTCACCACTGTAGACACGTGATGATCAAAGGCTAGATTACTATCTATGTGCGTCCCTAAGTCCCTGACTAATGGCTCAGCTCTAAGGGGTGTGTTGTCGATATGATAGTTACCAGGGATGGATGACTTTCCAAAGGATACTATTATGCAATTATTGGCATTTAGTTTTAGTCCATGGTCCTGACACTAGTTGTTTGTCTGTGTCAGCCCTTCCTGGAGAATATTTGTGTCAGTGTGAGATTCAATGACAGCTCCTAATTTGCAATCATTTGCAAATTTAGTCAGCTAGACACTACTGATGTTGGCCTTGACCTCTGAGAAATAAATGCCAAAAAGGAGCAGTCCAAGGACTGAACCCTGAGGGACTCCACTTGTGACTGGCCCCTTTGTAGAAGTGGACTTCCCAATTCCTGGGTCCTGTCTGTGAGCCGGTTGGCTATCTACCTCGTGACATGCAGGTTTGTACCTAACCTCTTGAGTTTGTCAACAATACCTGAGTGGGGTATTTTGTCAAATGCCTTGGCCAGGTCAAGGTAGGCAGTGTGTATGACTTTGCCCTCAGGCAGTGTGAACGACTTTGACCTCCATAAGAACAAGATATCTGATTAAGGTGAGAGACAAAAAATATAGAAAAATGGAAGAGAGGTTGAAGTACTTTGAAAACTGAAATAAACCAGCTGGACAAACAGATTAAGTGTAGTGTGAGACAAGATCAAGAAAAAGTTGAAGAAAATGTATGTAAAGATATTGAGCATAATAGGATTCCTTTTTATAGATACACAAGATGTGGAAGGAGTAAAGACACACAAATTGATAACCTGTGAGGAGATTCTAAAATTTATTCTCAGACACAACAGATTATAGATATAGTCACAAAATCTTATGCAAAACATTTTGGATCCACAAAAGGGGTGGTAAGTTGTCCTAGTAACACCCGGGTAACCCCATATACTGGAATCAATTTAGATTATATTGAAAAAGAACTGCACAAACTGGATCCAAACAAAGCACAAGGAGGGGACAGAATTAGTAACAATGACATGCGAACACTTCTGCAAGAATTTACAGTAGCATTATATCTATTATTCACTAGGTCATATAAATATGGGGAGATTCTTCAAGATTGGAGACATGCACTTATTAAACCTGTTTTAAGGGAAAAGGTAGTAGGAGAAACCCAGAGTCATATAGACCCCTAAGTCTACTTTCATGCTGTAGAAAAATAATGGAGAAGGTAATATTGGATAAGTTGTTGTCATAACTGGATAGGTTGGGACTTGAAACCATATATCAGCATGTATATGCTGAAAACAGATCTATCACCACCTGTAACATGATGTTCTATAACAATATAATAACAGCTATGAATGAAAAAGTGTGCTGTGATCTAATTTATATAGATTTAAGTTCAGCATTTGACAGGGTCAAACACATAACACTGATCAATAAATGAGTACAACTAGGTATTGATGTAGTCTTGATAAGATGGATAGCTGCATGGCTTACAAATAGGACATGGGAAGTATCATACAGAAACTGGACAGGAAAAATCCTTGGTTACAGTCAAGGTGTCTCACAGGGTTCTGTCCTAGGCCCTTACTTGTTTAGACTGTATCTTTCAGACCTATTTTTTTTTCATCTGAGGTGTTCTACAGTCTATATGCAGATGATCTGAAATTTGGTAAACTGATTACATGTGTTACAAATGAAGCATGTCTGCAAAATAACTTGACTAAATTGACCATTTGGGCACAGGAGAATGATATGCTGCTAAATACATCAAAAAGTAACCATATGAGATTTGGTAGGCATAAATTGAAAGGCGAATATTTAATACAGCACACAGTGATTGAAACTGTAGACTCATTTAAGGACCTGGGTATATGGGTAGATTCAGCTATAAGTTTTTCTAATCATATCAACCAATTGGTTAATGATAGTTATAGAACTATAGGTTGCATAAAAAGATTTATAAAGTCTAGGAAATCAGAAATAATGAAGTCATTGTTCGTTAGTTACATTAGGCCTAAACTTGAGTATGGAATAACAATATGGAAACCCTATAAGAAAACAAGCATGAGTAAACTGGAAAGAGTACAGCAGAAATATACCAAGGGTATCCATGGATGTGAAAATGTAAGTTATTATGAAAGACTAAAATATCTGAACTTGTACAGTGTCCCTTACAGATATCTAGGAGGAGATCTTATTCAGGATATAGGGCATTTAGTGACAACTATCTCTGGGAATGTTTGGGCTTAACAAAACATAGTAGAGAATCATCAGATAACCTATGTAGAAGAGTCTATACGAATGAGAAGTGTACTAATTGGTTCTCTGACAGAGTAGCTAATGCGTGGACCAGACTACCAAATTACATTGAAGCAAGTACTAGTTTAGATATTTTTAAGAACAGCCAGATAATTATTATGGGAACAAGTGTTTTGTTATACTGGCAAGCTAGAAGGGCATTAATACCCGAGCTTGAAATATGTGTATGTATGTATGTAAACTAAAACTGGCCAACACTCTACACATTTCTTCTCTTCTCTATGGAAGTGCTATACTCACCAACCTCCATTCAGCCCTTTTTAATAAGCTTCACGCATGTTATTATAAAATAACTAAATTTGCTTCTGGCCTGTCAAACTGCACACATCGTCAAGCTACTTCTCAACAAGAGCTGTAGTAATTGGTTGTTTTGGACCATTTCTAGCTCTTTTGAAGTTCCCTGTTTAAAATCCGCATTTGCATGGCTTTGCGCGGTTGTGCGCATAGCGCAGTGCCGGTTAAACAAGGTTAAACTTTTTCTGGCTCCGCCAAGTCTGCTCTTCAAATTTTCCCTTAAGGAAGCTCTACTCTTAGTATAATCAGACTACTAGCTATATTATAAGCCTAGCACTTGTTCTCAAAACTTCTCTACTAAGTAAGCACTCTCATACTAAGTAAGCACTACATCCACCTACCACCCCTGTGAATATCCACTTCCCTTAAAGGCACAGCACTCCCTTATACTGTTCTAGCATGTCGAGTGGTAGATTACTGGCGTCCTCTCCAGTTCAGCTGGTTAATCTGGGTATCTTGAGACAATGCTACAATTGTCTCATGTACACAGACAACCCTCTCCTCCTCCCAACAAACACAAATACATGTGAGAGATGTAACTATATAGCCAAACTGGAGGCTGAACTCTCTCAACTCAGGGCTGGCATGACCAGACAGGAGGAGATGGTAACCAGACACACAACAAACCCAGTCCCACATAGACCTACCACAACTGCAAACCAAACACATAAAAACACAAAGACATACTCGGAGGCTCTAATAAAAACTTACCAAAACAACAGAGGCTCCCAAAGCAGACATCCAAAAATCCACCACCTCAAAACAAAACACATGCAACACATACTTCAATAAATCAGTGTGTCAATCAATCACAGCCCTTAAGGCCAAACACCATGCCTGAGACACTAGTAATAGGTGACTCTATAGTCAGACACACTGATGTCCCGCTTACCAGGCTGAACAAGGAGAGGGTGACTGTGAGCTGCCTATCGGGAGCTAGGTTCCGCCACATAACACACGCACTCAGGTCACTCCAAAGCAAGTACAAATATGACTCCATCATTGTCCATGCTGGCGTGAATGACCTGAGACGTACCTCCCTGGACTATATGAAAAGAGACATAGAGGAGCTCTCTGATTATGTAGGCCAGGCTGATATAACCCTGACCCTGAGCAGCATCTTGCTCTCACCAAGAATGATGCCACAATACAAAGACAAGATGATCAGCTTTAATAATTGGCTCAAGTACAGTTGTCATTCTAATGGGATCCAATGTCTGTCTGCCTGGGATGACATGTTGGACAAGCCATGCTGCTTCGCAAGGGATGGCTTGCACCTGTCACCACTGGGCTTCCAGATATTGGCTAAGGCTCTTGCCACCCCCATAGTGCCTTTTTTAGGCAAGGCTCAAAAGACAAACCCACCTCCTTAGAAAACAAAAATGGAAAAAAAATAAGGGTAATGCTGCTCAACGCCAGAAGTCTAAATCTCAAGATGCAGGCTCTCGAAGCACTCCTCAGTATGGAGAACATCGATGTCTGTGCAGTAACTGAAACCTGGTTCAAGGCTCCTGAGAGCACCCCAGCGCTACCAGGCTATACCTCGTATCATGCTTTTCGGCCCCAAAACCTGGGCCGAACCACAGGGGGGGAGTGTCCATATTCATCAAGGACACCCACACCTCCAGGTTAGTAGCAACACATGAAGCATCGGAGACCATACAGGTGCAACTAACCATAGGCAAAACTGCTATACAACTGGTAGCATGTTACAGACCACCCTCCCAATCTCAGGAACCCCACTCAGCCTTCCTGAAGACATTGGAGGATATGAATGTATCACAAAATACCATCATACTGGGAGACTTCAACTACCCTAACATAGATTGGGTACATTATTCTAGCCCTAACACCCCAGCCCAAAGTTTCCTGGAATTCATAAATTCAAATGCACTGGAACAACTAGTCACCTCTCCCACTAGGGGAGATAATATACTAGACCTGATCATCACAAACATGGGGACAAAATGCTCCACACTGGAGGTATACCCCTCACTAGTGAGATCTGACCACAAACTAATCACCCTGGATATACATATCCCACCTCCACCCCCAGCACAAAAGACCACAGTGAAAAACTTCTCAAAAGCAGACTTCACTCTTCTTAAGACTGAGATGGTATCCTTTAAGCCCACTGGGCCAGTGGATACCACATCCCACAATGCTGAATCCTTCACAAATGCTTTCTATGGACATCTCCAAGAATGCATGAATCATGCAATCCCAAATAAATCCAAGTCCCTCTCCACCAAAGGCAAGCATCCTGTCTGGTGGACCTCAGCCATTAACAAATTGTATAACAAAAGAAGGAAGCTACTGCACGACAGAGCAAAATCCCATAAAGGGAAGACATCTCTGATCAACACTAGCAGAAAACTGCGTTCTCTCATAAAAACATCCAAGGCCAACTTTGAGAGAAAATTTGCTTAGGACACTAAAGATAACCACAAAGCCTTCTTCAGCTATGTTAGAAACCTGGGCGGAAACCCTCAGATATGCTCAAAGTTAGTTCACAACAACAAAAAATACACTGAACCCACAGATATTGCCAACATTCTGGCTGACAGGTTCAGTGCAAGTTTCTCCCCATCCTCACCCCCAAAAGAAGAAATACTTATCCCAGCTGAATGTAATCTCCCCGTCATCTCAGATGTCCAGGTGAGAGCCGCTCTCAGCAAAGCTAAAAACACAGCATCAATGGGACCTGACGGTATCCCGGGTTGCGTGCTACGTGAACTCCAAGAGGAGCTAAACCCGCACATAAAAATGCTATTTAACCTTAGCCTTACTACAGGATATGTACCTGAACACTGGCATACAGCAACAGTGGTCCCACTCCACAAAGGGGGTACCTCTACAGACCCTGGGAACTACCGCCCCATAAGCTTAACCAGCCTGGTCTGCAAAGCTATGGAAAGAATCATTATGGAACTCATAAACAGAGATACTGGGGACCTACAGACACTTAACCCTGCCCAGTTCGGCTTTGTAAAGGGCAGATCCTGCCTTTTGAACCTGGTTGACTTTTTCGAAACAGTCACTAGAGCCATTGATGAGGGCAAAGCAGTCCATACAGCCTACCTGGACTTGGCTAAGGCCTTCGACACAATACCCCACTCAGGCATCATAGATAAGCTCAACAGCTTAAATGTAAACCCTTATGTCACTAGATGGGTTGCAAACTGGCTAAAGGACAGAACCCATAAAGTTAAAATCGCTGGAGCAATGTCAGACTCAAAGCCAGTCACAAGTGGTGTCCCACAGGGATCTGTCCTGGGACCCCTCTTGTTCGGCATTTATTTCTCAGATGTTAAAGCAAACATGGGAGGGTTGTGGCTGACAAAGTTCGCAGATGACTGCAAACTAGGCGCCATAGTTAATACACCAGTGGACACATACATCCTACAAAAAGGCCTCACAGAAACGGACAACTGGTGCTGGAATCATGGCCTTAAACTAAATGCCAAAAAATGTATAGTCATCCCCTTTGGGAAAAACAAAGTACCCACAAATTATCACATAGACAGCAACCCACTGAGTACGGAAAAAGTAATCAGAGACCTAGGGACCCAAGTCGACAGCGACCTCTCATTTGACACCCACGTTGTCAAAGTGGTTAGAAAAACATTCTACCTTGCACATCTTATCATGAAGGGATTCACATCCAGATCCAAGGATGTCATTGTACCCCTATACTCCTCCCTCATCAGACCCATGATTGAGTACAATGCCCCATTTGGTATGTACCTCACACGGCATTTGCAACAGCTGGAGAAACCACAAAAGTACCTCACCAAGAGGATCAAGGGTCTCCAACATATGTCTTATTCTGCCAGACTAAAGAAACTTCAGCTCTATTCAGTAGCATACCGCCTGCTCAGAGGTGATCTCTGCCTGACGTACAAGGCCATGTCCAATCAGGAACTGATGGACATGCTCCACCTCAAAAAATCCAAATCCACCAGAACCACGAGAGCTAAAGACTTAAACCTCGGCACAAGTATGAATAGGACATGCTGGAGGGATAGATTCATAACCCAGAGGCTTCCCATGCTCTGGAACAAGATCCCAATTCATGTTAGGCAGAGCCCCTCACTGACTCTCTTCAAGAGAAATCTTGATGAGTGGATGGGAGATCGTAAGTCTACCCCAGGGGTCACATCTGTGTCACTACTAGACACGGGCACAGTAAACTAATTCTATTATATAAGGGGACCTTCACTGTGTCACTACTAGACAGAGGCACAGTATTCTAAATCTATTCTGTGCATTTTGTACCATTTTATGGGGTGGTGAAAGCCACATCACTATGGCTAGGCTTACAAATGCCCCAGGGCAGATAGCCTAGTACTAAACTATGAAACTATGAAACTATAATTGGCTTGAATTCTCCTACTACCTACACTACACACAACTTACTGCAGCCCACAACGTACTATTTAACCAAATAACTGCCCTGGACTACATTCTATTCTTCAACCATATACTCCTACTTGCTTGCTTAGATCCACTAATAAACATCTCTTAAATGTATCCAAACCTAGTAAAAGAGAAAGGAGCTGATGAGTGCCTGTACTCCTACAGCATTGCCAGGCTATGGAATGCCATTCCCTCACAGATCACTAAACTTGACTCAGTAAAAGCATTTAAATCTACTCTAAAAACATTATATAAATAACCCCACCTGTTCTTGTACAATCAGTTTCAACCCACCATAACCCCTTCTACCCCTCTCTACACAATCATTCTACTGCTATTGCAAATACAATTCTGATCAAATAGCTAGGAAATAAATCTACTTTTTGCCTCTTGCTGATTGCACTTCCGCTTTTATGCTTTCTATTTATATAAATGTCTATACTGTGACTATTACTTTAATTAGTGACCTTTTATTGTATTGTAAATGCCTGTATTATTGTGATTACAATATGTCATTATTTTCATTGTAATCTTCATGTATGCTTCTTGCTATTGTAAAGCATTTGTGGAGCTTTTCTCCCTGGACCTCCACTGAAAATGGATTATTTTGACCCAGTGGAATTTCTCGGTCAACAAATGTCAATGAATAAATAAATAAATCTTTTTTCTTATACTGCATTTTATTTTGTTTTAAGGTTTTTGTTCCTTTTGGAGTTTTAAGGGGTCTTGGCTAGGGTCAGTTAGAAAGAATTATTTTGCAGATAGTGAATAATATCCAGTTAATTAGTGGGAGGAGCTGAGAAATAGCATTCCTCATTTAATTACAAATATTTAGTTGCATCTTTATTTAGCTGTAGTTCTTGTGTGATTTGTTCTTCTCTGCCTGACTATTGCTGATATCTGCATTTGATTTTTCATGGGAGTTATTCATTTAAGGTTTGGTTACTAATATTTTTTATCTTTTTCTTTTATTGCATTTTGTTTTGTTTTAAGTTTGTTGTTCGTTTTAAGAAGTCTTGGCTAAGGTCAGTTAGAAAAGAATTCTTTTGCAGACAGTGAATAACATTCAGCTAATTAGTGGGAGGAGTTGAGAAACAGCATTACTCATTTAACTGCAAATATTTAGTTGTACCTTTAATTAGCTGTAGTGCTTGCTTGATTTTTCACCCCCACCCACCCCGGTGCTGTTGTGCTTTTAATCCTGGTGACTTTTGAGTTGCCTACCCGTACTACAAGTCTGATTTTGGGCACTCTTCCCTGTCTCATTTAATTAGCTCATTCTACTGAGCACTGAGATACCAAATGGAAAACTATGCACCCATAGTCTCTTAAGCTTGAATTATCTTCTGTTTCCTACCTTCCCACTTGCTAAACAAAAACATTATTCAGCTGCTTTTACTCTTTTGTGCTTCTTCTTATTTTAAGAACGTGCACCAAAAAACTAAATAAAGTGTTCAGTTGCATTTAATCTGCTGCATTTATTACTGTTTGTTAGTAACCTGATTCCATTATAACTGTTATTCTAAGCCTCTTAATTCTGATTTAAGCACTTGGGCTCCAAACTAGTTATCTTACATAAGGAAGGTTTGTAGTCTATGTTGTTGTGGCAGGAGAGGTAGCTTACAGCCTTTTGAGTTGGTAATTCTTGGTTGAAAGGTTATTGTGTCTGTTATTCTAAAAGTGTCTTAGTTCTGTTTTAAGTGATTGGACTCCAAACCAATTATTTTACATTGAGAAGGTTTGTGGTCTACACCTTTGTGGGAGGAAAGGGTAGCCTCCATCTTTCTGAACAGGAACTGCTGGTGGCAGCTTATTGTGCCTGTTATTCTAAGTGCCTGTGTTCTGGTTTAGGTACTTAGGCTCCAAAGCATTAATTTTACATTAGGAAGGTTTGTGGTCTACACTCTTGTGGCAGGAGAAGATTGCCTATGCCCTTCTGAGCTGGGAATTGCTAGTTAAAGGCTTATTGTGTCTTTATTTGATAGGCCAGAGGGCTAACTTGTCTAAAAAATTGACTCTCTGTGCATGGGGAATTTTGTGACATTCAGTGATCACACTACTTGAGAAGACTGTCTATGTGCAGAATATCTGCACTTTTTGACCTTTATTATAGTATTTAGTTAGAGCTGCTGCTCTCTGCACAGCAGCACCTAGCAGTGATCTGTATAATCACTGATATCTCACAGCGTAATTCCCTCTTGTAATCTTTGTAGGCACTGATCTCTCACAGTGTAAGTTTCCCTTAAAATACCCTTACTGTTTATCAGATTTTTTAAATACTAGAGCATCTAGTTTGCATATAGTGAGCATTGCTCATTAATGTCCTTGTCTTATTGAAATGTTCAATATTTAAGTTTACCTCACTCCTTCTTAGCAGATTAGTAGCCATGGAGACATGCTTTCCATCTGTCTCTGTGCCAATCTGATTGAGATGGTTATTCTGAGGCATTGAAGCAATTGCCTCGTGTACACTGACAACCCACTTATTCTTAATAAAACAGATAAGGTATGTGAGAAGTATAAATACACTTTAACACTGGCAGCAAAACTCTCTCATACAACCAAAGCTGATTCTATACATGTAGTCAGTGACACTTGCACCATGTCTACAGCACAGGGTAAAGGCCCTACACATAAAACTACTTATGCTGAGGCACTTACAGTTAATCTTGCTAAACCACTTAGACATCCTGCATATCACAATCAAAAAAGGGTCTTCAGCCATCACATAAACACCCTGTTAAAACATCACCCACAGCTATGCATAGTAACACTGTATCCAATGCCTCTGTCACTAAGCCCTTAAAGCACACAAGCACACAGCCAGATTTTGTGGTCATTATTGATTGTAATGAGACACACTGACTAAGTAAGGCAAAAGTCATGGTTAGCTACATTTTCGGGACTACAATTCATCATGTCACACAGGACTCAGGTCATTGAACCACAAGTACCAGTATGACTCTGTCATAGTCCATGTGGGTGTTAATGACCTGAGACATACCTCCCTTGGCTATATGAAGCGAGACATGATAAAACTCACAAATTATGTGCCTCAGGCAGGTATGAGCCTAGCACTGAACAGAATGCTACCTTCTCCAAGCATGATGCCATATTACCATGCCATGTTACCAACAGAAAATGATTGATTTTAAGAATTTTCTTTGCTGCTATAGTCAATCCAAGGGGGTACAATGTTTGACAGCCTGGGAGAACATGGTTGACAGACCATACTGCTTAGCCAGGGATGGTCTGCAGTTATCTCTTATAGGCTTTTGGATATTGGCAAAGACCTTTTCCACTCACATAGTGGCTTTTTAGGCAATGCCAAACTGATAAACCTCCCAACTCATGTGAACCTGCAAATGAATATCTGAAGGAGGTACTGCTCAATGCTAGAAGTCTTAACAAGAAACTCCACTTTCTGGTAGCCTACATCTCCTTGGAGAGTGTAAACATTTGTGTAGTAATGGAGACATTATTTAAAGTTACAGCGAGTACCCCAGCAATGCAAGGTTATAATACCCCTCACACCTTTAGACCAGCTACTGCACAGGAGGGAACGAAAGATGGAAGAATTTCAGTCTATATTAAAACCAACCTCACATCCAGATTAGTTAAAGTGTATGACCCACTGGAACTTATACACGAGCAACTCACCATAAACAGAGCCTCGTAAATATCCTTGCAACCTATAGGTCCCCTTCCATGTGCCGGGAAACTCATACTACCTATCTCAATGTAAAAGTCCTTCACCATTCAACCCTTTATGATATTCATGGAGGATCTCAACTACCCCTCTATAGATTGGGAATCCTACTCCACTTCTAATGCACAAGCCCAACAATTTGTTTATACCAACATCCTGGAACATTTGGTCCATTCTCCTACCATGGGTACAAAGATCCTAGACCTTGTACTCACAAATATTGGGGGGGGGGTGATATTTCTCAGCCCGTGTAATGTCTTCACTGGTCAGATCTGACCATAAGGCAGTATTGCTTGAAATAAAAATTAAATCTGAAGATCCAAAACCAAAAACTTTTAGGAACTATTCCAAGACTAATGTCTCTCTACTAAGTGATACCTTGGCTAAATTCCATGCACCCCCAAACCCAGTAAACACCATAGCATATGGCAACTACTTACAAAATCTCTGTACAGCCATATTGATAACTGTATAGAGCAAGCTGTGCCCACTCGTATTAAGAATAAGACAGACTCGAAAGTCAAGCCACCCTGCTGGAATCTTGGCCAAGCATAGGAAGAACAAAACTAAACATACTAAAAGACCCCTGACCAATCTAAACAGGCAGCTAAGATGGTTAATTAATACCTCAAAGGCTATATATATATATATATATATATATATATATATATATATATGAAAAAAATAGCATCTCAGGCAAAGGAGAACCACAAAGGTTTCTACAACTATGTCTGTAACCTCAGGATAAATATGCAACTTTGCACATAACTTATTGCAAATGTTATCACCCACACTGAACCAGATGCCTTTGCCAACCTTTTGGCTGACAGGTTCTGCTCAAATTTCTCCCCTCACTCCCACCGATAGTGCAAAGTAAATACTGCATACCACAATCGCCCCAACCATCATAGTTCGGCTTTGTTAAAGGAAGGTCATGCGTATTAAATCTGGTGGATTTTTTGAGAGGGTCAACAAAGCATTGGATGAAGGCTAGACTGTGCACACAGCTTAACTTGACCTGGCCAAGGCTTTTGATATAATACCCCACTCTGGAATTATAGACAAGCTCACTAATTTAGGTATAAACCCTTTTATCACCTACTGGATAGCCAAATGGCTCACTGATAGGACCCAGGAGGTCAAAATAGGTGAGGCCACCTCCATGAATAGTCTAGTGACTAGCAGAGTCCCCCTCTGGTCTTAGTACTGGGCCTGCTCCTTTTGGGCATCTGTCTGAGATTGAAACAAATGCTGAAGGTTTATGGCTGAATAAGTTTGCAGATGACTGCAAAACTGGAGGTTATCATCGACTCCCCTGCAGACACTAGCATTCGTGAAGAAGGCCTATCTCTGACTAACAAATGGTGCAAAAGCCATGATCTTAAAATCAATGCTAAGAAATGCATAATTGTACCTTTGGGAAGTCAACCATTCTGGCTACTTACTATATTGATAATAAGCCCCTAAGAGTTGACCTAGTGGTCAGAGATCTGGGTACACAGGTAGGCAGTAGTCTTACCTTCGACCACCATGTGGCCACAGTGGTGAGGAAATCCTTTTATGCTGTGCAACTTATAAGTTTGGGCATTGCATCTAGGTTCAAAGAGGTCATTATCCCACTATACTTTGCCCTTATCAGACTAATCATAGAGTACAATGCTCACTTCATTATGTACCTGACCAGGTATATACAGCAACTAGTGCAGCCTCAGATGTTCTTTACAAAAAGAATACAAGGCATAGCAAACCTACTTTATGCAGAGTGCCTTAAATCCCTATTGCTCTACTCAGTCTCCTGTAGATTGCTGAGGGGTGATCTATATCTGGCTTAAAAGGCATCCACAGATTCCATGCTTACGAATCTTTTGCATATCCGTAAGTCAAACAGTACCATAAATACAAGGCCTAAGGACCATAATTTTGTCTGTGACTTAAACAGAACATGTTGGAGACAGATATGTGTCCTAGAGACTGCCCCCAAATGGAACAGTCTTCCCAGCCATGTGAAGCTGTTTGTCTATTACCCAGTTTAAGTGCAACCTAGACCAGTGGGTAGGGAATAGGAAATTTACACCGGGCCTGGAACCTATGTCCCTTATGGACAAGGTAGTTTATAACTGCCTGACTCTCAATGTCCTACTTGGATACAGGACATTATTATTCTTTTCAGAAAACTTGGGTAGGCTTAGAAAGGCCCCCTGGATTGTTAGCCTAGTAACAATCTATGAATCTATGAATCTATATATGGGCAGGAGTTTTTGAAACTGTATCTACAACATTCAACTTCCTATCCTGCTCTGCTGTTTAAGAGGATTTGATATCTACATCACTCCATTTAACGACTGAGTACCCCTGATTACAGTCTCCCATTCTGTCTTCCATTAGTTGGTCCTTCTGGCAATGATGCATCATTCTCTTGGGTGATACACCTACGTGGACTCCAGTGTGGAAACCCAAACATTCATCTTGGTCTGCAACCTCCGTGTCTCAGTGGAAGTAACAAGTTTTATCAGAGCAGCCAAAAACAAACAAACAAACAAACAAACAAACAAACAAACAAACAAACAAACAAACAAACAAACAAACAAACAAGCAAAAAAAAAACTTGAGTTGAGGCATTATTGGATTTTTGTCTGTTTAGTACTTATGTCCATCTTCCTGATTTTAGAGCTGCCCCAGCTCCATCTCACTTTATGAAATTTCTGAGGCAGCACTCATGAAATCCTGTTTACCTGAACTATATGTACCAAAACATTTTCTCTCCAAAATCTGCTTTGTGGTGACCTCTTCTTACTCTATCCCCTTTCCTCTGCAGTCATCTGAGTTAACATCACTGCCCTTTGATAAACTTGATTATCAAAACATTATTGAAGATCAGCAGCTGAATTCACTGTAAAAGTATTTGTAAATATGCTTCAGGAAATTAAAATGACATCAATCATCATGGGTATATTGTTTCACTCATGCTTTAGCTGTTGCCATTACTGTGTTTTTTTTTTTTAATTTTCTTTTAATGATTTCCCATAATATCTCATTTTTTTTTATTTGTATCCTTTCTTTAATGATATTTTTTCTTATGGCTAATGGTTTCTTTTCTGTTCTGATTGCATTGTATTACTTGTGTTTAATTTCATATAGCACACCCTGTTGTATATGCCATTCAAGGGGTCCCCTTCAGAAAACCGAACACTCACTTACCCTACTTCCAAAACCCTGAGAAGAAAAGGCTGATGACTGCACAACACTGATGTCCAAGAACCCTGACTTTCCACTCCAGGTAAGTAACCGCGCCTCAGAGTTGTTATATTTAGTTACGGCACATAGGTGGGTTTACTTTCCTTCACTTTTACTTTTTTGTCAGGATGGCCAAGCGGTTACTTACTTGGAGTGGAAAGTTGGTGTTCCAGTGTGTTGGTGTTGTGCGGTCGTCGGTCTTTTCGTCTTGGCATTTTGGAAGTCACATAAGTGAGCATTTGTGTTTCTGAAGTAGACCCCATTCAACACCTGTTTCTGCCTTTCTGTGTTTATTTTATGAACAACATTGTTTCACTTTAAGTTAATTGACTGTTATTATTGCCAAAGTGCTTCAATTACTGTAAATTTTATTTTCAGTGGTAACCCGGGTTAGTTTCACAGGTAAACCAGGAACAGTGAGCTGATTGCATAACTTTTTTACAGTCATGCTTTATATAAGAGAAAAAATATGAATTGTTCCTAGGAATGCAGAATAAAGCTAATAGACATAAACTTTTGTTCTTTATGTAACATTTTCATCTTCACTCTACCATTTAACTCTAATCTTCCCACAAATCAGACCTACAGTAAAACACATTTCTGATTAGCATGTATACCCACTTACCAGTAATTAAACAAATGATGAAGACAGCTTCCTGAGTAACTGACAACGCTATATATATTTTTATCAAGTGTATATATACATGCAGATGTGTGATAGCTATCTTTTTGAATTAGTGCACTTCCAGCTATACTTTCTGTCCTATCTGTTGGTTAAGTTTCATTTTCTGCTTCAGTGGTAATAATTCATTTATGAAACTTCAGTAGAATTATGCACAGTTCTGCGAACATTGCCAAAACAGCAATTTACATTATTAAATATATTAAAAATGTATCATATTCTCAGACTAGAATGACATTGAACATAAAATGTGTCACTGAATTAAATAACTCTTATTTTAGATGGCTAGCATCCTGACTATGGTCCAGGTGACCAGAGTTTGATTACATGCTTGGGCTCCTGCTGGAGCTGGATGGAGAAAGGGTTTTATGATGTAACAGTGCCTCTAACATTTTGCTACATGGCATTAAGCAAATTGCTCCCTGATTAAGATGTCTTAGAGATGCTTTTGCTATATACCTGGTCTTGGAAGTTCCTGCCAGTCTTATCTCCTCTTCTCATCTTACTTGGGAATGACAAATGAAACTGGGAAAGCTCACATCTTAGCCAAGGGATCTCAACCTCACAGCACCTAGAGATCAAGAAGCCCTCAAACCAGCATAATTATAGATGCGGGAAGTGACTGCAGTACTATTCTAGCCATACTGCCTGCATTTTTTTTGTCTTGGAGACTGTGGCCCCTTGTTGGAGTTTGCTACTCTTCAAAAAGTAGCAGTCATTGTTTGTTTGAGACCTCTGCGACTGTTAAAGCTTGACTTACCCTCGGATTTGTTAATGTATACAAAAATTGAATACTTCTCTGAGTAAACAGACAACACAAACAAGTAACTCACATCTTCTTCCTCCTAATTTCAAATTTTCCTACTGACTTTCTTGTAGTCCTAAATATTAAGGAGAATTCATAAAGGTTACTACAAAGTGTAGACTACTTAAAATAATCTTTCTTATTGACTAGAAAGGGGAAAACGTGCAGTATGGATATTCTTGAATACAGATCATGTACAGTTAGTGTAAATGTTAATGAATCTGGCCTTTAGCCTCTGTTTTGTACATTATTTAGCTCTTATTGCATATTTAAGTTGTACCTAAAGTTACCTACACTTTGATACATTTATTTCTGCCACTTGTTTCATTTTGTATCACAAGTAACTTGTTCTGGGACCTTAGTGTTACAGTTTCATTCACAGTTGTGAGAGAACTGTAAATTACTGCAGGGTTTGAGCCTCATTTAGTAATGTCATACCTCTCAACTGTCCAGATGTTTACAGAATGTCCAGATTTTGCCTCATATTTTTGGTCTGTTCCTCACAAAATGTGTGGCTTTCTGTCAAATTACTGAGGACTGAAGTCACTACATAAAGGCATACATTTGAGTTTCAAACTTCATATCCTTCAGAAAATGCATGGTAACATAAATTCTGGTATTCTAGCCACTTTCTAAGTTTATAAGAGTAATATTTAAAATGTTTCCCTGTTTGTGCTTTTGTCACCCATTGTTTTATGCTTTGTCCAGATTTCTTACACTAAGAGGTTGGGAAGTATGAGTCAATTATTACTGCATTTTTTCCATAAGCAGTGTTACTGGTAAATCTTTGCCTGGTCTGGTGTCTTAGACTGTAGTTTGGATTGCAATAATGACAGCATTATAATTTTTGCTGAAAGATTTGTGCTTCTGTTTACATTCCATCTTTGCTGCTAGAGTCTTATATTCTTATAATCCCCTGCCCCACTGCAAAGGTTAAAGGTTCTGAAATTCTAATGTACCTGAGGGTGTTAGTCTGTAGCTTAGACTCACAGGTATAAGTGAACTGCAATTTGCTACAGGCTTTAAAGATTAAGAGCTCCACTACTGGCTTCATTTGATTATATCATTTTCTGTCTAATTGGTTATAACATGCACAGAGCTGTGCCTACCCAGGGTCTCTTATTCAAGACTCTGATAAGCATGGACAACCCTGAACTGTGAGAAACAAGCTTTTCAACAAAAAGGGAAGAAAAAATAAAAGGCTGCACTGAGCTGCAATCACTCTCCTGGCTCCACTGGGCTCACTCTGCAGTGGGTCAGATCTTGGTTGTGTAAGAGTTTTTTTTTGCCTATAAGAGACCTGAAAAATCTATACAGTCTTAGAAATCCAGGCCTGATGCTAAAATAACTTGCACCAAATGCAAATAAACACACCTTGAGCTGCAGTACGTCTTACCAGATAACTAAGCATTTCAACATGCCTTAGTAGTAAGTTTCCCAAACATTATACTAAACAAACCAAACTTCAAGGAGTTCTAGTCAACCCTGCCCCCTCTGAGTCATTCTTTTTGAAGCCTGAACCAGCACATCCCCATAATGTCTGTATCCATCCTGACTGAGATACGTATCTTGCACATATAAAATGTCCTTGGAGGCAAAAATCTCACATGCATTAAACTCAGACACCAAAATCACCAGCAGTGCACCATACATCACACCTCTCCAAGGCCATCACAATACACATAATCCATCACATGCTGAGGTTCTAAAGATTAATTTACCTAAACCTCAAAGACCTGCAAAATGCAACAGTCAGCAAGTTAAACTTACCCCTCACACAGCATAAAAAATCTCAAAAATCACAAATGCTGATCCTGTAAGGCAGACATCTGCCAACCAACATTCTTGTTATATGTGATTCCACTGTAAGACATACAGATATACCTCTTACCAGGTAGAGCAAGGAAGATAGAGGGCTAGTTAGTTGCTTGTCTGATGGCAGGATGTGTAGATCACACATGCACTCAAGTCCTTGAACAACATGTACCAATACGATTCTGTCACAGTATATTTGGGTGTCAATGGCATGAGATGTATATGGAGAAAAACATGATGGAATCTCATACTATGTGTCCAGGCAATTATGAGACTAGCATTGGGCAGAATTCTACCTTCTCCAATGATGATGTCGCAATATGAGCAAAAATACTTAATTTCAATAACTGGCTTAGTTTTTGGTGTCATTAGAATGGAGTCCAATAGTTGTCAGTCCGGGAGGATATGATTACCAGACCATATTTTGTGTGGCCAGGGATGAACTATATTTGTGCCCCCTAGAGTGCCAGTTGTTAGCAAAGACATTGACCAGTCCCATAGCACCTTTTTACAATGGCAACCTGATAAACCTACCAAAATAATGAAGCAAGCAAAGGAAAGTATGAAAGTATTACTGATCAGTGTAAGGAACCGAAGAAGAAACTCTACTCTGTTCAAACCCTTCTTACCCTGGAGACCATAGACATTTGGGTAGTAACTGAAAAATGGTTTAACATGGTAGAGAGCACTCTGTTTGTACAGGGCTGTAATACCCTCCGCATGGTTAGACCAGTCACTGTGCAAAGGGGGACAAATGGGGTGTTTCAATCTTCATTAGAAGGTCACATACCATGGATGGGAAATAGGAAATTCACCCTGGGGATCACCTCTGTGGCTCGGTTCATCAGGGGCATAAGAAAATAATTTTCTTGGGTGGCAAAAGCCAGGGTACCTTTTTGGCTAGGTTGTATAGGCCCTAGGGCTGATAGCCTAGTACCTACCTATGAACCTATGAACCATATATTAGCTAACTACAGAACTCTGTCTATATGACACAGGAAGGCCACTATGCCTATCTACATGAACTGGAATCACTCAGTATTAAACCCAGTGCCATTTTCTTAAATGATCTAAATTGTCCTTCTATAAACTGGGAAACCTACACTACCAATAGTACACAAGCACAGAAAATCCTGGACTTTGTCAATATAAATGCCCTGGAACACTTGGTCAGAGCATCCACTAGAGGGAACAACATCTTGGATGCTGTCCTTACTAATATGTGGTATTTTGTATCACCCCTTGGGTATCCCCATCACTTTTTAAATATGACCATAAAGTTTTTTCATTCTAAATAAAATTAAAACCAGAGACCTCTTTCACCCAAGTGTTCTAAGACAAACTACCTACTGCTAAGTGATACATTGGCAAGCTTTGAATCCTCACCAAACTCAGTTAACTCCACAGAATACATGGGAACATACACCAGTGCAATATACCATCATGTAAACAGCTGCATAGATGCAGCTGTACCCTTTAGAAACAACTGGATGTCAAACCACAGAACCCCCCCCCCCCAGTGGAACTATAATATCTACAAGCATTAGAAAAAAAGTAAAATAATTTTGACTAAAAGTAAGAAGAGTAACTCAAAGAATGATAGATCCCTTCTCAGTGAAATAAACAAGCAACTCTGGTGTTTAATAAAATCCATTAAACCAAGTTTGAGACTAAAATAGCCATCCAAAACAAGGATAATCACAAGGCCTTTTTATTTATGTTCATAATCTTAGAAGCACAAAATAGTGATGCTCTGAGCTGAGTGTGACGAATGTTACCTACACTTAGACTAAAGATACAGTCTTACTGACTGATAAGTTCAGCTCAGACTTTACTCCTCTCTCCAGTCCGTCCCTCCCATAAGACATAGTTGAAACCAACTTGCCTTCAGATATTACACAAGACAAAGTTAAGAAAGCTTTATCAAAAGATAAAAATACTGCATCGTCAGACCTGACAATATCTTTAGATGTATCTTAAATAGCATGAAGCATGATTTGCCCCCACCCCCCACAGCACTTTTCAACTTAAGCCTCTGTACAGGTGTACCAAGCAAATAGAGAACAGCTACAGTTATTTCTCTGTCCCCTGTATAACAGAGCTCATTCCACGGACTCAGTCAAGTACAGAGCCATAAGTCTGACAAGCCTGATATGCAAAGACATGGAAGGAGTTATTGTGGAACAAATAAACATTGACATAGGAAACTTCCAAACACTGGACCCATCTTTGTTTGGATTCATCAAGGGCAGGTCATGCTTTCTCAACTTGACCAAGGCTTTTGACAGAATCCCCCACTCACTCATAATAGAAACACTAAATAAACCAGAAATAAACCCCTACATCATCCGCTGGATTGCTAAATGACTCACAGATAGGAAGCAGGAGATCAAAATAGTGGAATATACCTCCACAAAGAGACCAGTCACCAGTGGAATCTCCCAGGGTTAAGTGGAAGGACCTCCCCTGCTTGTCATCTACTTCTCTGAAGAAAAAGCCAATACAAAGTGCTCTAGCTGACAAAGTTGTAGATATCTGCAAGTTGGGAGCAGTCACTGAATCCCCAAATGACTTAGCCATCCTACAGGAAGGTTTGTCCAAAACAAACAACTGGTGCCAGAATCATGGACTGAAGCTAAATGCCAAAAAATGCATTATCATATACTTTTGGAATTCATCTATCCCAGAGAATTACCACACTGACAATATAAGTGTTTCAGAATTTGGGAACTTATGTGGACAGTACCCTCACTTTTGACCAGCATGTGTCCTCTGTCATAAGAAAGTCTTTCTACATTGTGCAACTTATAAACAAAGATATTATATCTATATCTAGAGAGGTCATTGTTTCCCTTTACACAGCGCTCATTAGGCCAGTCATTAAGTGCAATGCCCCCTTTGAAATGTACCTGTTGAGACATATGTAACAACTGGAATGCCCACTCAGTAAAAGGATACAAGACCTAATCAAGACGTCCTACGTGGACCGACGTTAAGCCCTGTCACTATACTCAGTATCCCACAGACTACTAAGAGGTGACCTTTGTCTAGCATTCAAGGCATTATCCAACCCAATAATGATGGACTTATTGCACATCAGCAAATCAAATGACATCAGAAACCCTTGATCCAGGGATCTAAACATCTTCTGCAACATCAACAGAATGATTTTTAGGGACAGGAATATCTCACAGATGATACCACTGCTCTGGAACAGACTCCCTATCCACATTAAAAAAAATGCTCAGCCCTGTCCATATTTAAGTGAAAATTGGATCTATGAATGGGTAATAGAACATTTATCCCAGGACTATGCCCTGTACTACTAATGGACTAAGGCAGCTCTTTAATGCTTCATCCCATGCATGGGCCCTCACAGATGATACCACTGTTCTGGAAGACACTCTCTATCCACATTAAAAAAATGCTCTGCCCTGTCCATTTTTTAAGTGAAAATTGGATCTATGAATGGGTAATAGAAAATGTACCCCAGGACTATGCCCTGTACTACTAATGGACTGAGGCAGCTCTTAAATGCTTCATCCCATGCATGGGTCCCCTCAAATTATTTATGGTATGGTTCCATTTATTCTCACTAGGGGTAACTTACAATTATCTACTATGGGGGGATATCTAACACCAAACGGGATAGGTTTATCCAAGTACCAAAAGGGAAATTGGCTAAGCTTAAAACGGCCTACAAGGGAAGCTCACCTAGTACTTACCTAAGAACGTACACACTGGTTAGAATGTGTAACAAACACAGCATTTGTTACACATTCTAACCAGTGTCTTACCTAACTATGGTGCTACTTTAACCTATTAGACTTAGTACATTGTTAAATGTGTCTATTATGATCTGCTAGACACTGTTTCCTATTCTTTGTGATTCTTTAATCCTCCCGGAACATTTATCTGTGTACCTACTTATTGTACCATTTCTTGTACCCACTCTCTGTCTTCTGATAATCCTTCCATCACTCTCTGACTAATTTCCTCTACTCTCCCAGTTGTCTCCATTTCTCCTAGAACTGTACTATTCACTTTCTGCTCACACTGTGTCTATTTTACTCTTTGCAG
Organism: Protopterus annectens; assembly: GCF_019279795.1. Classification (NCBI taxonomy): domain Eukaryota; kingdom Metazoa; phylum Chordata; order Ceratodontiformes; family Protopteridae; genus Protopterus; species Protopterus annectens. The sequence continues at coordinate 1,593,282,635 of NC_056729.1, forward strand.
TTTGCTCGGGCCATCCACAAGCCTCTGGATCGTGCACCCCCCCCACCTTCGGTTATGAAGCAAATTTTCAGTACAAGCTCAAATCAGCCCTGGGAAATCTCAACTTTCATATACAAGCCGTCCAGTAGAATTAATTATTAGGTGAATGTCATTGAATTGTTTTTAACAATTTTCTCTTACTTTGTGACTATCATTGTGAGATGAGCACAGCTGCATTGAGCTCCATTCAGCTTCCAACTTGGAGAGCTTTAATGAAGTCGGACACTTGGTAGGAACATATTCTGCTAATTGTACAAGTTCCTTATTCCATCTGTATGCAAACAGGTGAGCTCTAGAGTCTAAGGTTAAAACTATTCCAAAACAAACCTTTAGTTCAGTCCCAATTCCCTTAGCTCTACTCATCCTTAAAGAGCTTGCTAGCAAGATTTGGTTTCTGTAAGCTGAAAAGCTCTAACATAGTGTATTGTCTTACTTACATTTCCTGGCTCCTGATTGTTTTTTTTTTCTTTTCTTTCCTGATTGTTTTTTTTTCTTTTCTTTTTGGACTCCCTCCTGCTGGGGTTGCTCTGCAACCAGTTCTAACCACCCATTCTCACACTGATAATTGCTACCACCCTCTCAAGAGCCATTCTCATAGGAGGCTATATCAATACCCATTCCTCTGGGAACCATCTTTAAAATGTAGTAAGGCAAATAACTTAGATCCCCATTATAAACTTATGTTTTACTTAATTTTGTATAAATCTTGTTGTCTGGTTTAGCTCCGTTCTGCTCACCCTTGCTGCGCTCGGACTCACCCTTGCTGCGCTCGGACTCACTGCATGCACCTTCCCCCTATTCCCACCCACCCCAGTACTGTTAAATTTATACTGTCCTAACCACTCCCCCTGCTTCTTCCTCCCGACCAGCATCTCACACATCACCAAGTGGCCCTCCCTCTCTACAACCCAACTTTTCTCCTTCCTTTCCTGCCAAATCCTGGTTGAAAACACTGCCCTGTAATGGCCAGGTCCCTTGATATACTAGCATCAACAAAAACACTAGTATTTTGTGTACTACCCTGTGATGTTCAATCTTTATCTCCTCACTGCCTATGAAAACCAGTACCACCATGGATTCCACTACCCAAAATGTCAAATTACCACCCCAGAATTCTCTTACAAGTTAGCTCACCTAACTATCGCCCACACATCCAAACCCTCATCCCCTTTACCTCGTCACCCAATTAAAATCTTAAAATCTAATCCAAGGGACAAGCACTATCTAAGACTTATTCATAAGTTTCTAAAGCTCATAATCAGATTTCAATATAACCTCATTACAGATGGGGACATCTATCCCAACCCTGGCCCATCTCCACCTGATGCCAATAGCTCCTACACCACCAAACCCATCAATAAACTACCCCTTAACAGTCCTGCAAATGCTCTCCTGACATTTTACTTGAACATTAGAAGTATAAATAATAAAATCCCCAACCTGCATGCCCTCTTAGCATTTCTTTCCCCAGACATAATGTGTCTTACAGAAACCTGGCTTAAACCTACTACTGCCGATAATGAGGTATTAGCCCTGGGCTACAACATACACCAATTTAGACTAAACAGCTAAGAAGGGAGGTGATATAGCAGTTCTTTACAAAAATACATTGTGTTAATAGAGATCCAATTCAACCACTCCCATTTAATAATGCAGAAATCCTCATTACCAAACTGCAAATTAACAATAATAAGAGTATAAATATTGTCTGTGTCTACATTCCCCCAGGCAATAAAATAAGCACACTGGAAGATATCCTTCAATGGTTATCCACTGCCTACCCCCAAGAAACCATTGTTTTTGGTGACTTTAACACCGACTGGTACAACTGCTCAGCTGAATCCCGTCACCCATATAAATATGTTTGGGTTCACACAAATAATAACCTCTCCCACTAGGATTAGTAAACCTACCAACAGGGAAAGTATCTTAGATTGGGTACTTATCAATAGCCACCCAAGCTTGTATACAGCTGGGACTCTCCCCGATAACCTAAGTGATTATTCACTAACTTATATTATTAAGCATAAGGCAGAAACCCACCACAAGACTATGTACAAAACAATCAGAAATAAAAACTTCAATCCTACTAACTTCCTAAACAAACTTAAATCGGTCAACTGGTCAATCCTAAAAAAATCTACCACCAGATGAAGCCATAACTTTCTTTAACAATAAATTCCTGAGCATCCTTGACTCCCATGCTCCTGCACATACTGGAAAGACTAAATATAATACTGCTTCATGGCTCACAAAGGAAACTAAGATAAAAATCAAACAGAAATATAGCCTGGACCAAATGGCGAACAACTAAAGTCCCCCTCGACCAAGTGAGATATCATCAACGTAGAAAGGATACAAAAAAACTCATTTTGCTAGACAAAAAAAACCTACTACCAGAACCTCCAATTTAAACACCAAAACAATCCCCAAAAGATTTGGGCAGGTATTAACCGACTTCTTCATCCAGGACAATCTACTACCCCAACCCCATCAAACTAGACCCATAAACCCCCAGAAACTGTTGCCACTGCCTTTAATAACTTTTTCACTGAAACTATTCAGTCCTTAGCTAATCAGCTTACTCTCAACCACTCTAACTCTACCACTAAAACACCCACTTCTCATCCCCCCTTTAATTTCCAACCTGTCTCTACCACTTTTATCCAATCCCTTATCAAAAAACTAAAACCAACCACCCTTTCTGCTCACCTCCTTCCTACAGAGTACCTACAAAAAGCTGACGATGCCATAGCTTTCTCCATCTCTATCCTAATCAATAGAACACTAACTGATGGAACTATCCCCTCCATCTGGAAAATATCCCATGTTATCCCACTCCACAAAGGTGGAAGTTCAACAGAGCTGTCCAACTACAGACCCATAGCCATTCTCTTACCACTAGCCAAATTAATGGAGAAGTGTGTTCGTAAGCAGTTTATGGACTATCTCATTCAAAACGGTCTGCTTGCCAACTCTCAGCATGGCTTTAGGCCACATCACAGCACCACCTCTGCCCTTCTTTCTTTTATAAATACCATATTCCAAAATAGGAACAACAACAGGCTATCTTCAGCCATATTTCTAGACATGTCGAAGGCCTTTGATATGGTCAGCTACAAATTACTCATCCATTCACTAAAATCCATTTCTCTAGATAACCATGCTATTCAGTGGTTCCTATCCTATCTGAATGGCAGACAACAGGCTGTATTATGGCAGGGCAAACTGTCCACCCTGCCACTTCTCACCCTTGGTGTCCCTCAGGGCTCTATTCTAGGTCCTCTACTCTTTTCTATCTTCATCAACAGTCTTCATACTGCCATCCGTGATGCAACCTGCATTCAATATGCAGACGATTCTACCCT